>NW_018745566.1:0-189164 GCF_001683475.1 Chenopodium quinoa
CACATCCGGCCATGATCAAATATTTACAGGCGGTCCGACAAGCAGTCGGCTCCCTTGAGGATTTCCATCTGATCCAAGTACCGAGATCAGAAAACAACCAGGCAGATGCACTCTCGAAATTAGCATCATCCGCCTCCTCCGATACTCCTCGAAACTGTGTTTTGGGAAGTAATGGAGAAGAGAAGCATCGAGGAAAATCCTATTGGAATTCTAGACAGAAGCTCAACCTGGATGGATTCAATCAGGGCATATCTGACAAACGGTACACTGCCGGATGATCCTCAACAGGCGGCATCACTGAAAAAACGAGCCTCCTGTTTTGAAATGATACAGGGGGAACTGCACAAGAGGGGCACCTTCAACCCTTCTTAAAGTGTGTTACTCCTGAAAAGGGACGAGAGATACTAGATGATCTTCACTCTGGTTTCTGTGCTTCCCATATAGGTGGTAGGATGCTTGCTCAAAGGGCAAAGGCGGCAGGGCTACCTTTTGGCCTACTTTGGAAGCAGATGCAATGGAGATGGTGAAAAAATGTGACAAGTGCCAAAGTTTGGCAAATTAATTCACGTCCGGCTACTGACCTCACTACCATTCACAGCCCACTACCGTTTGCTAAGTGGGGCATGGACATTCTGGGTCCATATACGCCTGCTACAGGCGGCAGAAGGTATATACTTGTTGCCGTTGACTACTTCACTAAATGGGTAGAGGCGGAGGCTGTAAAGGGAATCAAGACGAAAGATGTAATTTCATTCATTTGGAAAAAACGTCATCACTCGGTTCGGGGTTCCCATGTCTATGGTTTTTGATAATGGTCCCCAATTTGAGACGCCCTGTTCTCAAAAGCTGGTTGGGAGACCAAGGAATTGGACATTACTTTGCATCTGTCGGCCGTCCACAAGCAAACGGCCAGGTAGAAGCCTTTAATAAAATCATCTCAGACGGTCTCAAGAAAAAAATTGAACGAGCAGGCGGCCTATGGGCAGATGAACTACCACATGTTCTTTGGGCCATTAGGACGACTGAAAAAGGGGCGACTGGAGAAACTCCATTCCTCCTAACTTATGGTGCAGAAGCTGTTCTTCCAATAGAACACTACGAGCCGACTCTTCGAGTAATGCTATATGACGAAGAGGCAAACTGGGAAGCTATGCGCCTGGCATTAGACTCACTTCCTGAAAAGAGGGGCAATGCTGTTTTGCGCCATGAAATCTACCGCCTGAGAATGACTAGATCATACAACAAAAAAAGTGCACAGGCGTCCACTCAAAGTAGGGGACTTTGTACTTAGAAAAATGGAAGCAGTTGGTAGGGCTAACGAGTCTGGCAAACTAACTCCCAACTGGGAAGGACCCTACCGAATCTATGCGGAAGTCAGGGACGGTACCTACCGTCTGGAAACACCAGACGGACAACCGTTGCCTCGAACTTGGAATGTAGATAACCTTAAGAAATATTTCTTTTGAATGATGTAAAGTAAAGAGCTACTTAATAAAGTTGGCACTTACTATTCAATTTTGTATTACGAGGGGCATGCCGTCTGTACCTTTACAGTCGGCTACTCTCCATTGAGTTTCACTCTTTATCTTTACAGGGGCATGCCGTCTGTTCCATTACAGTCGGCTACTCTCCCTCGAGTATTTTACTCACAATACTTAGCTAAAAAGTTTAGGGCCTGGCCGATCCTGTAACTAACAGGCGGCTACCCTTCTTTTACTTAGCACATACGTTCACCAAAAACATACCAAGGCCACTGCCGAATGATCAGACCAGGCGCCTAGTCAACTGATCTAACTTTTAAAAACTAATCCGACCTGTCCCAACATTATAGCAGGCGTCCGGCGGCATCCATTCGGATGAAATTCGTCGCAGAGAGCAGCTCCCTTTTGGGTGGAACATTGTTCTATAAACTAATTACACGCACCTATACGACTGTCCCAAAGGGCAACCACGTAGCCGTTTTTGAGACAAGGATAACTCTATCACTAACCAAACCAGTGGTAGCAGTTGACATCTGAGTCAGATGACCGCCTGTATTACTTGGGATAAATGCAGGGGGTACCTATTGAGTTAATAGCCAACAAACATTGGCGAATCAAGGGGTCTAGCCGGCCTACGCCGCCTGGTACCTCTACTTCTCAAACAAAAGTGACGGCGACTGAGTAACTCCAAAGTTAAATCATAGTCACTCCTTCAAATTTGGTATGGAACCTAAAAAGTTTGAGTCGTCCGCCTGTTTTTATACAAACAAGGGCACTCGAACCCCTATTCCTACTGGATAACCTATTGAGTAAATAGCCAACAAACATTGGTGAATCAAGGGGTCTAGCCGGCCTACGCCGCCTGATACCTTTACTACTCAATCAAGATGTGACGAAGACTAAGTAACTCCTATGTTAACTTAATAGTCACTCAAACTTAGTACTGAGCCTAAAAGGTACGAGTCGTCCACTTGTTTTTAATAAACAAAGGCTCTCAACCAATACTCTTGCTAGGTTAACAAATAACAAATTAGAGGCCAACATTGGCAATAAAGGGAAACAACCGGTACCCGCCGCTTGTTTTCCTACTGAAATTCCTTGGCTACTTGGTAATTCTATTTACTTGGTCAAATTGAATAAAGAGTTCGAATACCGATTGATTAAATGGCCGACTGATCATCTATCCTGGAAACAGACAACCAGTCGTCCAGGGCATAGGCGGCATACTTACTATTTGTACCTGTCTTAACGTTCGGCCATACACAACAGTCTGTCTAGTGAGCAAATTTCAAATACTTAGACAAATTTGAACAAAAACAAAAAATTTGATTAAAATGAGCCGGCCATAAAAGACCAGCAGAATATTCAAAACCCCGGCCCCCTGGCCGGGTAATTACAAAGCAAACGGCACGCAGGCCGTGAAAAGAAAAAATATACTTAAAGCTTAAGAAGGGGGCAGTTCAGTATCAGCAGCAGCCGCCTGGTCAGCACTCTTCTTGCTGGACTCGGCCTTCGCTGCATCATCTTTTGATGCCTTTCCCCCAAGTGGCACAAGCGCCACAAACAGGCTCTTCCTCCTCCAACGCAACGTCCATCGCCTCCTCTTCAGCAGCCGCCAGGATCTGTTGATTATATATTTCCGAACACTGGCGGTACGTTCTTTCCCATGAGGCAAAGTCGGCACTGGGGAACAGTCGTTCCCAGGTCATGCGTTGGATTTGGGCGGAGTCTTCCACCATCTCCCGGACGAGCTCTTGTTTTTCTTGCTCGGCCTTGTCCGAGAGCTCTTGGGTAAGACTCTTCTCCTGGTTCACCAGGCGTTCTTTTACGTTAGCCAAAGATTTCTCCATGGCTTCGTAAGAGTGCATTTTCTGGCGAAGGGGTTTCAGCTCGGCTTTAAATTTGGTGACGGTCCCCTCCAGCTCGTCAACCTTCTTTTGGGCCGCCTCTAGCTGAGCCCGAACAGCGGCGGTCGCCTGCGCCTGATAATAAAGAAGATCAATGGTCAGTACTTCATTTTGGGCAATTTGAAACATTGCTTTATCACAGCTGGAGGCGGCCATAGCCTTTGCGGCCTTTACCTCTTTGTTTTTCCGATCAATCGGCTTGCGAAGGCTGTTGACTCGGAGCAGGGCCTAAGTACAAAGAAAAACAGGCGTCAGTTTCCAATCATAAGGGTTAACAGGCGTCCTGGAACTTCAAAAGGGTATACCTCAGCTAGGATCCCCGAAATTCCATCGAGGTCAAGGGTGCCGGCACCCTTGACCGCCTCCCTGTCAGAGGGAGGAACTACTTTAACCATTGACTTGGCTACCTCAACCAAGTCAAGTCCCTGGGGCCGGCTGCATTAAGCAAAAGGAAAAAACAAGTTAGACCTAATCAAGAAGGAAGCAAGAGTGAGTTTTTACAAGCAAGTGTCCATACATCTAGGCGGCCCCGCCTGGGTTTTTGAAGAAGTGGCCGGCTGCTTCTCAGCCGCCACTGTTTTCCTGGAAGACCCAGGAGAGCTTGCAACAGTCGTTCTCCGGGCCTTGGGGTCCGGCTGTTGCGAGGAAGAAGCCCTTGGAGTGCCAGACTGAAAACAAAAAGAGTTAGTATATGCATAATACAACTTAAAGGGGAAGAGTTTTCAAAGCTTACCAAGGGTGCCTCCTTGCTGGGGAGTCGGCGTACGACTGCTTCATTAGCGAAACCCGCAGCATGGCCGCCGCAGTCTTAGATGCTGTTATTTTACTCATGGCGTCGGCTGAAAGAAATAAACAGCAAAGTTAGTAAAAATCCCAAGTAAACAAGGCGTGAAAAAACAGAGTATTCGTCAGGCCGGCTACCTCTAGAGCAACCGACTGCCGAGGCCACAGGCGGCCAAGAAGTACTCATCATAGAGCCACTTGAAGCTCGGGACGCAGTGTAGGGGTACTTGCTCTCGTACCCCTGAAGTAGAGTTCACCCTAGTCTCTACTTTGAAGAGTCCTTTGTCTAGGATCTCTCTTTTAGCCTTTGGGGGAACAGGCGGCATGCTGCGGCCGCCTGCAAGAAGAGGCGGATCCCTGTTCCACTTGTTAAAACGTTTGTTCAGCTCCGTGTCTGAACTCTCGATAATAAGGAAGGTGTTCCGCCAATCCTTCCATTTGTTTGCCTTACCTCTCGTCATGAGGTAACCCCTGTGGCTTGTTAGTTGATACCAGCCGGTACCCTCCCGACTTAGGGGTCCGGCTGAGATAGTTCATGTGGGCGAAAGCCTCAAAACTTGGCTCCACCCCGTTCAGTTCGCACCCGGCCACATAGCCGAGTACGTTTACCCAAGAGTTGGGGGCTAACTGCCATAACCCCAGATCATACCCATCTAAAATCCGCTGAACAGCCGCATGTAATGGGAAGCGCAGACCAGCTTTGATGGCCGCCACATAGCAGCCAAAACAGCCGTCACCATAGCTGGTACCAGCCGGCCAGACGACAGTATCTTCTGGATCCGGCACAAACAGTAAATACTCCGGGCCCATTTTGTGGTTAGCAATAAAGCTCGCCACGTTGTCTCGCATGGTTGCGATCCGGCCCCGGGGCACCCTGCAGTAGTAGGGGGTGTTTTCCTCTCTGTAAGAGGCGGACGGCTCTGCCCAATTATCCCCCTTCTCCACTGCATGGGAACTTCTCGCCTCTTGTAGGCGGTTATGTTTTTCTTCTGAGTCAGAAGAACTATGGTTAGAAGAACTATGGTCAGAAGAGCTGGAATCGGACTCGTCCCCTGACGAGTCCGAAGAGGACGACTCCTCCCCTCTCCTAGAGGGGCCCGCCTCCTCTCCCTTAGAAGGAGCAGAAGGTAAATTAGACATGTCCACGGTTAGATGAGAAGGGAACACCTTGGTCCCTCTCTCAGAAACTGTCAGCTTGACAGTCGCCTCGTTCCACATCTGGCGCCTGGTCAGATGTTTCGCTAAGGAGTACCCTTTGGGAGGAGCCGTCTGAGTTTGATATTCTAGCAGTCTTTTTTGTTCTGGCCATCACGTTCTGCATAGACACAGATTCAGTCGGACTTTGTATAAAGGGCAAAGATGGGTCCAGAAAAGGGCAGGCGGCACTCCTAGTCCTAGATTCAGCCGTCCCCGGTGACCGGCTGATCACTAACTTAGGGCGTGTCGTGTGCTTCCATGGTGCCATTTCAAAAAATAAAAAGAAAATTAAGAGTAAGAGAACTGAGTTACCTGAACGGATGACAGTTGATGAAGTCCTGAAAGTTCGGGTCAGTCGGCTTGTCAGAACAGGCGGTAGGCAGAAAAAGTCCGAAAATGTCAGAGCAAGTTCAGGGGTCCGAATGTTCTCGCAAAAATTCTCAAATGTGAAAATGACCGAAGTCAGCACTTCCTTTTATAGGCAAAATGAGAAGGCGAAGGGTCGCTTCCGAATTCAAATTTGGGCGGGAGAATCTCCCGGCCGTCTGCAAGGTGACACCTGTAACGGGCCGTCGCCTGTCACCGTGCGACACCTGTCACAGGCGACACGTGACCAGTCGCGTGCCACCTGTGAGGGGCAAATGATTAGGGGATTTTTATCCACCAGGCGCCGTTTGACAAGTGGACCAACCAGGTTCCGCCACGTGTCCACCCATGCCAAATGGGACAACCGGCCATCAAGGCCCATTTCAGTCTAGAAGCCCGATCGGCCCTAGGTTTACCTTAAACCTAGAGAGTTGCACGCTTCCCAAGGCTATAAATACTCGATTAATCCTCACTAATCAAGGGACGGAATAATTAACGGAACGGAGGAGAAACATTACGGAACACACTAATAACCGGCTGATCTCGCTAGCAAAGCAGATTACCTACATTAAATACTCTCACCTAGAGAGACCTTATTACTTTAATTTCTGTATTGATTACTCCTTAATCAGGTACTAACTTGACCGTTGGAGGCGGAGCTCTCAGGAGTCTCCGTTATTTTGCAGGTACAGGCGTCCGGTTCCAGTCTCGGAATTGTAGCTCTCCCGCAGGACATCAGAAAACCCCAAAACAACTACTATTATTACTATTGTTGTTATTATTATTAATATTATTGTTGTTGTTAGTATGAGTATTTGTTGTTGTTGGATGTTTATTATTTTTATTGTTTGGTGCGCATAAATTGGGTTGCGTAAATTTTGTTGTTTGTAATTGTTTTTTGTATTGTATTATTGTTATTGTTACTTTTTTTTGTTAGTATTACTTTATGTGAATGTTAGTTATTGTTATTATTATTATTATATTAGTTATTATTTGTTAATTTTATGTATTTATTGTTGTTATTATTATTAGTATTAGTATTATTATTGTTATTGTTATTGTTATTATTATTATTATTATTATTATTATTATTGTTACTATTATTATTATTATTATTATTACTATTATTATTGTTATTATTATTATTATTATTATTATTATTATTATTATTATTATTATTATTATTATTATTATTATTATTATTGTTAAATTTAAAATACTAATCCTTGCGTGTTTTATTTGTTTGTGTTGTGATTTTATAGGATTCGGAGGTTGAAGACGGCGGTGACGTTGTGAATTACAGTGCACATTTTGTGACAGACACGATTTTTCTAACGTTTGACGATGCAGTTAGATGGGCGGATGCTGTTGCAATAAATCTGGGATTTATTTTGGTGAAATCGTCTTTCAACAAACAGAGGGATGGTCGACCATATCGATATTTAAGATGTGATCGGGGACGCAGGAGTAAGCCGAGAGATCTTGAGAACGCAATTCGGAAGGACACCAAAACCAAGGGCATTGGTTGTCCTTTCTACATCAAGATATGTTACGAGTTCAACACCAATACTTGGGTTATCTGGGCGAAAGATGATGCAACTGGGACCCACAACCATCCAATGATTGCGTATCCAGAGGGTCATCGTAAAATTAGTGGGTTGAGCCCGAATGCGAATCAGGTTGTGCGTGACATGACGAAGTCTAAGGTTGCACCGCGTAACATCATGGCGACTATTGCGGAGCAATTTCCTGATGATCATCCAAACATCAGGCACATCTACAACTGCCGGAATGACTTCAGAGCGGAGATGTCTGATAGGAGAGGAGTTGTTCAGCAATTTCTACATTTGGCGAGACAGAGTCAGTATCTTTAATGGGTCATGTCCGATGATGAAGGCGTTTTACAGCACGCCTTTATGGCGCACCCAGTCATGGTAGACATCTTACGGACGTACCCATATGTGATTGGTATCGATTCCACTTACAAGACTAACCGATACGGGATGCCGTTCTTTGAGATAGTTAGTGTGACACCGACAAATCAGAATTTTCTCGTCGGTTACGTGTTCATGCTCAACGAGAGCACGGCAAGCTATCGATGGGTTTTGCAGAGGTTGAGAGACGTGATTGGGTATGATAAGGAGTCGTCGGTTTTCTTGACAGGCTGTGAGCTTGAGCTATGTGCTGCATTGAGGGAAGTGTTTCCAAGAACCTCACACTTACTTTGTCGATGGCACATTAACAAAGATGTGGAGGCTCGGGTCACTGCTATGTTAAAAAACAAGAAGATCGGTGCGTCTTTCAAAAACGGAAAATGGAAACGTATCATGGACGCTGCAACCGAGGATGATTATGAGGCCGCTGTAGATATAATGAAAGATAAGTGGGCAAGTTATCCAGCAGTGATACAATATGTAGAGAACACATGGCTTTGTCATAAAACGAAGTTTGTGACATTTTGGACAAACCAATCTACATTATGGAAACACCAGCACTTGCAGAGTTGAGAGCCAACATTCGGCCGTGAAGATGTGGTTTGATTCCTCGACAGGTTTGGTGTTCGCTTATTGTAGTTCATGTATGTACTTTGTTGTAGGTATTTGAGTTACAAATCATAATGGTTTTTCTTTGTAATGTGCAGGTTCTTTGGATACCGTATGGGCTCGAGTTCATTGCCACATTGGTAATCAGATCATCGCAATTCGTAATGGTTTGGAGGCTTCTAGGTCGAAGATAGGTCAAAAGTACCGAGTGTTGCCACTGCCACGTATAAACGGGAAGGTGTCTCAGCATTGTTTGAAGGTTCTCGATGAGGAGACAAGGAGGATGAGGGAGCTGAGTTATTAAGTGCACGAACAATGTGGATGTGCAATGCGTGTGACCCACGGTTTGCCCTGTGCTTGCCAGATACATGATTCGCTAGTTGCTGGGACAGGATTGTACATCAGGCAAATTCACCCGTTCTGGAGGACCTTGGTTATTGGTTATGGTGATGATGGGACGGTGCCTGGCAATGACTCAACCGAGGATGCCGCACATTTTCGTTCTCTCATGGATGAGGTAATTGGTAGTGATCCTGCTGTTCTTCGAAATGTGTCTCGCATCATTGAAGAGGAGCTGCATCCGGATCATTCTGACCTCAGAGAGCCTGTTGTAAACCACCGCGTTCGTGGTCGACCAAGAAACAATGATACAAGACGTGATCGTTCTTATTTTGAACATGTAAACCGCCAATACATTGAATGTGGTGCACGACAAATAGGTACGATTAAGTGTTGTGTTTTTCACATAAGTCAGCGTTTACTAAACTAATTAACTGAACCCTACATTTGTGCAGGAGATGTAAATGACATTAGCCAAAGCCATTATCGACACTCGCTTCCAGGGCCGATGTTGCCTTACATCACAGGATGGAAGGATGTCATTGGCGATGGTAACTGTGGGTTTCGTTGTGTGGCCGAGTTCTTCTTCAGTGATCAAGGTCGATGGTATGATGCTCGAGAAACAATAGCGAATGAGGTCCTCGGTTATCGAGCCCTATATGAGAAGATTTATAGGCTTGGAAGACTTGAGATCAATGTGGAGCGTATTCGATGGGACGGTGGGGCGGTTGATTCCCATCATTGGATGGCTGCAATTCAAGATTTATTTCCTATTGCGACTTGGTTCAACACAGTGGTTATTATTCTGGGTGTAGGCCAAACACCAACCTGCTACTACCCATGCCTCACGATATTGTCGTTGCGGGCAAGAAGGGGGGTCACAGCACCGGAGCGAGAGTTTGTCATCGCTACAGTTGGGGGCTCACATTTTATTTGTATTGAACTTGCACCAGATTCGCCACTTCCCCCGATTGCAGGTTGGTGGACTAAGAACCACGACCCAAGTGTTGACGGTTGGGATCAGCGTTACGCAGCTAGAAGGAACATGTGGGATGCCTTAATTAGATAATGAACATATTTTTGTACTTTCATTTATGTTAAACAGTTGTAGTTATGTAATTTGTAACGAATTTAACTTAATTAAACAAAGTTTCAACAAAACCACAAAAACAAGTGTTCAATCCTTAAAGTACATGACGAATAAATAGTATATAAACGAAATGCGTACAAGTCAAATAAAAATAAAAAACAGCAAGTTCACAACCCCATCATCGCCCTCCAATCAGCTCGTAGCGCCTTAGCCATTGCTCTTGTATCACGCGATAGGCTCGGATACTCCTCCAGTGTCCTGTTGATGACCTCCATGGACCGACCCATCCACTTCAATTAAAAAAAACAACATATTAAATAAATCACAAGTTTTTCTAATCATAATTATAGTACCAAAAAACACAACTACTTACGTAATCCGTGTTAGTTCTCTCAGGCAGTGTGCGACTCTCATGTGATGACGCAACTGGAGAAACACGTGGATGAGAAAATCGGTACAGCCACTGCATGTAACCAGGACCGACCGTAGGAGCACCACCTCCAAGTCTGCTGAGGGCACCTATCACGACACTGAAAGACACACCAGGGACAAACCGAGTCCACATCACAGATGTCATCTCTGTCGGAAAGTCAACTCGATACATCTTCAAGTTCGTCGGTCTCTTTGCCTTCTCAGGCCTGATGATGGCTTGTGGAATGTCCTGGACGTATCCAAGTTGTCGAACCACTCGATCAGGCATATATGGCTCAATGATGCTACGATACTGGATGCAGCCAATGAAAAGAGTAGCAGGCACGCGTCGTGCTGGATCAAATCCGTACGGTAGCCAGTTAACTTCATTGTCAGTCAAATGTTCCAACCTAGCACGAAAAGCGAGAAGGCGCTCCATGCTCTTGTTGGGGCATCCCGATCCGACATCCCAGGCGAACGCACGAGGAACAGTAAGCTCTCTGGTCAAGGTCCCCTGCTAAGGCCGAAAACACGGAAAGTACTCGTAGATCCATGCCTGCAGAAGCGTAAGACAGCCGGCGATAGAATCAGCATCTTTTCGTGATGC
The DNA here is from genome assembly GCF_001683475.1 of Chenopodium quinoa. Lineage (NCBI taxonomy): Eukaryota > Viridiplantae > Streptophyta > Magnoliopsida > Caryophyllales > Amaranthaceae > Chenopodium > Chenopodium quinoa. Next base: position 10,725 of record NW_018745566.1, read on the forward strand.
TGTACCCAACTGCTGGTACATGTATGCTAGCACAGCAGAACCCCAGGAGTACTCACTAATCTGAACATCCTCAACAAAAAGCTTGTTGAGGAAGGATGGATGAGTACGATTTCCACTCTTGTCCAAAAACAAACAACCGCCAAGTACTAACCACAGGTACGCCCTGTAATGGAAATTGAAGGGCCTCTGCGCCTCCAAGGTCGACTCTATTATCCTCTCAGTCAGCACCCCACTACCCTGCCATACGGTTTTAGTACCGCACTTCTCATTCAGCTCTTCCTCAGTCATATCCAAGGTAATCGAGCACGCGTCCCGTACAACGTCCGTGCTAGGAGTAGTGGAAACCATGGAACCATCAACACGAATCCCTAGAATATGATACACATCATGCAGCATGATTGTGATCTCCCCAAATGGCATGTGAAACGTGTTCGTGTCTGGCTGCCATCTCTCAACAAAAGCAGAAATCAATGGCCAGTCAAATCGCCTGAACATGATCTCGGGTAAGTGAGATAGACCACTGCCATCAATCGGTTCTAGGTGCTCCTGCGGAAGACGAGCGCGCCAGTTACCCAATTCAGTACACAACTGTGTCCTGCTCAAACACCGTAGAACATTTCGCTCCTGCCCACCCCATATGTAGGCAACCACGTGACCCCCAAAACTAGGAATAACAGTACCATCCTCAGGCCCACCTGTCATCGGCTCCTGCACCACCCATGACTCTGACGAGCTGGTAGAAGCTTGAGCTGTTTCACTACTACTAACATATCTCCCATGGTCACCCCTATACACTGTACGGTATTCCTGAGGGTCATACTGTGCATCTCCAGCAGCTTGACTTCCTCGCTCTTCATCCTCATCGTCAGATGAAGGCACTCCAGTAGACGAATACATGGAGGCGCTCCCCTGTGACTGATGCTCCCCCGACCAAGTACCAGCAGTCTCATACTGATGCTCATGGTGAAACGGTGCCTGTGAAGTTCCTGCACCACCTAACTCCCTCCTAACAGACGCATTCAAACGTCTTGATCTTGCATGACGAGGACCAGAACCCTCAATTTGCATTAAATAAATAAGTACAGAATCATATTTCAATAATAACTCAAATTCAAAAATATCAAATCAAAACTATAATAAATCAAATCAAATAAACAATAATAACAACATTACTAACAATAACAATAATATTATTCTTACAATACTAATATACTACTAACAATAACAACACACCAATAACACACTACAAATAATTTCAACACAATAATAGACCAAATCAAAACTATAATTAACCACAGAATTGCCAAAATTAAAATGCAACAACGACAATACCACAAACCAATAAAAAAACAATAACAATAATAATAACAACAATTTCAGTCACCAACCATAATACATAACAACAATAACAAATACCAATACAAACCAAATAAATTTTACATAACAATAAACACAATACATAACAATAACAGACTTATTATTGCAAATATGAAGATGCAAAATCATGAATTACAAAGAAAAATCATAAAATACAACAAAAACAATGCCACAATTAAAATGTAACAATAACAATAACAACAATTTAAGTCACCAACCATAATACATAACAAATACCAATACAAACCAAATAAAAATTACATAACAATAACAATACATAACAGTAACAAGCTTATTAAAATGTAAATCAAGGATACTTGCAAAACTAAAACACATGGAAAGAAATATTGCAAAACAATAATTATTGCAAAACTAAATCAAGAAAAAATACATAACAATAATTATTGCAAGACTAAATCAAGAAAAAAATTATTTTAATGCCACAAATCAAGGAAAGAAATATTTTTAAAATATTTTTTTTTTAAAAAAATAATGCAAGAAATCAACGAAACCGAGGGAAAAAATAAAAAAATAATAAAAAAATAAAAATTCTGGAAACCACCACTTCCGCCCAGAAATTTCGGAAGTGGCTGAGAACTTCCGGAAATTTCAGGCGGAAACCACCACTTTCGCCTAAATTTTCCGGAAGTTCTTCTCCACTTCCGGAATTTCTGGGCGGATGTCACGGTTTCCAGTTTTTTTTTTTTTTTTTTTTTCAAAATTCAAAAACTTAAAAAAAAAAACAAAAAAACTCACCGGTTCGCCACCATAACGCCGCCACCACGACCACAAACGTCAGCCCAATTCTTCGTCGGTCTGCCATTGTCGGATTCAACGTTTGATTGCTAGATTTGCTTGTGTTTGAGTAGCCTTCAAAATTTTTGTTTTTTTTTTTCAAAATTTCAGATTTTTTGGAAGGTTTTAGAGGGAGAGAGTGTGAAAGAGTGATTTGTAAGACGGAAAATGTCTCGTAAGTGTCATAACTTAGTTTATCGAGTATTTATATACGGAGGACAATTTAGAAAATTCAAGTATAAAATGCAAACGTCACCTAGTAAATTGCGATCGACCTTTAACAACACCCAAATAAAACTCAGACCCACGAATTCCCCCCTCTTCTTCATTCACTTGGCTACTCTGATTTCTTCTTCACCACCTATCCTCATCATCAACAGCCATAATCACCTATTTTAACACCATCATCATCGATCTCACCCTTGAATTAAGTGAGTTAGTCACAGCTATCCAATTTCAATTAATCCCTTACAATTGGACCCGATAAAACGGAGCGGCCGGTCGTACCCATTGGAGCGGACGCTCCTTGCTTCTGCCCGAAATTGAAGAAATTGGATGATTCAGGAGCGTCCGCGTCGTACTAAAAGCACCTGCTCTAAAGTTCATCGATTTGGGGTGATTTACGAGCTGCTCTATTTCAGAGGTTTTTGCCGGCGGTTTGTGGTAGGGAAATTGCTGGCTGCGTCGTTGTTGATTCGGGTTTGGGCGGTGAATGATGGTGAAGGTTGAGGGTTAGTAAGGGTGGTGCGGTGGCTGGTCCTGCTGTTGGTAACGGTGGGTGGTGCGAATTTGGCGGCAGGGGCGCAGGTTGCATTGTTGTTGGTGGTGGTGTTGCGGTGATGCGCGGATTGGTGGCTGGGTGATGGTGGCAGAGAAGCGGGCTGCTGCTACAATTGTTGCGGGTTGGAGATGCTGGGTGTGGAGGAGGTGGTTGCGGGTTGATGGTGGTTGTGGCTGAGAAATAAGTGGGCATAGGTGGGGAAAGTTGAGGGAGCAGGGGATGGTGATGGAGCAGGGGAGTTTAGAGGGAGAATTTGTGAGTTTGACTTGACTCCGAAACTCGGATTTGACTCCAAATTTGAAACGTGAGCTTTGACCCGAGCACTCCTACAAAAACAACAAAACACGAGGAATTGGAACAAAATAAAAATAAAATAAAATGAAAATAAAATAAAACAAAAAGAAATAATAAAATCAAATGAAATAAAATTAAATTAAGAAAACAAACTTGAAATTAAAAGAAAATAAATAGAAAGAGAATAGTGAGACTATTATTATTAACTAAAACCATTAAACCAAGACTTAAAACATTAGAAAATAAGAAACATAAATAAATTACGTAATTAAACTATAAACTATTAAAAACTACAAAATTACTCAAATCAAAAGATAAAAGACGAGACTAAGAAAATAAGTGAAATAAAGGTTAAAACAAACTAAATTATTGGAAAATAAGTCGGAAAACGACTCAATAAACACCTCTATAAGTGACATAAAAGTCACTTATCAATGATTTACAAAGACACAAAATGAATGATTTTTGCTTAAAACATCTAAAAAAAGGTTAGAAATGGTCAAGGCTAAAGGGAACTTCACGAGACTCTTCAACTCTTCACCTTACTCGATAATTAAAGACGTGAAAGGTACTCATCACTGGGTTTGGTTTTTGGGGAGACACAATCAAGTGTCTACAGAAGCCCCGACTTTGACTGAGTTTGGAGAACCGTAAGTTTCGAAAACAAAAGTCAAAGTAGATCCATAGGGACGAAGAAGGATTCAGAATGTTCGGCGATTCTAAATCACTTTTTTTAACTCCGATACCTGCAAAAAAGCGTTAGTTCTACAAATAAAGGAGTTAAGGAAGAAGAAATGCGTATCTGACACCAGTGTATCGATGGCAAACACTTCTGGTAGCTTTCTACGCCTCGAGAAATCCACCGGATGATAATTTTCCGCGCCTTGAGAATTCTATCGTGAACCACTACGCCTCGAGCGATCTACTGGATAATGATCTTCCACGCCTTGGTAATTCTGATATGAGGTAGATTCCACGCCTCGGGAACCCTATCGTGAGCTCCTATGCCTCGAGAAAATCTCAAGTGAAAGGTGACAAGTTTCCGCGCCTCGGGCAACATGTCATAGACTCCTACGCCTTGAGCAGCCTACTGAATGATGATTTTCCACGCCTTGGGAAGACTAATATGAGATGGTTTCCACGCCTTGGGAATCCTATCGTGAGCTCTTACGCCTCGAGTAGCTCTTAGGTGAAATTCCATACTCAGGGAATAACAATAAATATCCACGCTTTGGGACACAATCATCGACTTCTACGCTTTGAGAAGCGTGTAACGATCAACAATTTTCAACGCCTTGGGAAAAACTTTTTTGATAATAAAAAACTACAGGTCTCTACGCCTTGAGAAACTTGCAACGTGAATCGTCCATGCCTTGGGACACAATCAATTTTGTTGAATCAAAGTTGTTTTGTTTGACAACCTCCACATTCTCGGGGAGCTCTGTCGAAGATCAACTACCCCTTGAGCCGAATTCTCAAATCAAGGTGACAACCTCCACATTTTAGAGAATGTTGTCAAAGACCACTAGGCCTTGAGTCGTCTTCAAATTTTCTCATCCTCACGCCTTGGAAGTGATAGTTTCTCGCGCCTTGGAAAGCCTACCGTAAAACCTTACTCTTCAAGATTCTACTGAGCTCAAATCAATTTCCGTAGAAATCTCCTATCTTAGGAAATTTGTAATTATGATCCATCACTACTCAAATGTGCTCAATCAACACTCAATAAGGTGATCGTCATTAGGTTGACCATCCATAAAAATTGTAATTGGGCTGACTACTAATCAAATCAAATCATTTGTTAATCGCTCATTACGAGGCTAAAAAGCTTAATTGCGCATCAAGAAGCTCAAATGGATAAAAATGGACCAACCAATCAAGTTGCGCGACCCATAAAAGCTGACGCGGGCGAAATCATGGCCATCGCGCAGTGACAGGTTTATCGCGCCTCGATAAATTCGCGTTTCGCGAATTTAAACTCCTTTCTTCCTCATTTTGCTGCTGCTGCTCTTCTTTGCTCGTTGTTCACAAAACTTCGTCTTGCTCGTTCTTAGCCATTTCTCAACCAAATCAACCAAAATTTGTTTCAAATCGTTGCATTTTTGCTCACCTACACCGATCTATGTAAGTTTTGCTTAATCTCTCCTCAATTTGGGTGAATTTGGAGCATGTTCTTCGCGTTTTCTCGGAAAATCCAAAATTATATTTCGTTGTTTGCTCAATTTAAGTTGAATTTCTTGTCATGAAATTGATTGTATGTGTTTTTATGTTGCTTTGTGAACATTTTGAGACTAGAATTGCTTGATTTGGTGAAGAAACGAACATTTTACCATTGTTGAACATTCTAGATTCATGAGTACAATGTGGCTTATTCTTCATGATTTTGCTTGTTTTTTGTGCTTAATTTGTTGCAATATTTGTCATAAAATTACAAGAAATTGTTTTGGTGCCTAAAATTTTCTTTATTGTGCGAATTAAAATCATGCTTTGTTTTTGCATTTTTGATACTCTGTTTTTGACGAACATAATATCATGCGGCTAGGCTAACTTAGATACTATAGAACCTTTAATTTACTATTTTTATGGCAACGATAAATAGTATGGCCCGACATCGAAGTTCTAGTTCACATTCCCGCTCGTCTCACCGAGAGGACGAGCCTGAAGGAGATGGAGACGGTGCTTTTACTAGCCGGACGTGGTCTCTCTCTCAGTGGGATGAGCACATCCTGGCTTTTCGGCCGGTTCACCACATATCCCAGCGGGTTATGCAGGGTTTTATTGAGGAGCACGTGCGTTGCCATGGTTCGGGCAACGACACCATTCTGTCCGTGTACCGCCAGCACATTGTTGGCAATGAGGCGGTGAGAGCGCTTTGGGAGTCCTATGGGTTGACTCCCCTTCTTTGACTTGCTGCGGCTTTCAAGTCCTTTCGGGAGAGCCGTTACATCGTTCGGGGTGCCTTAGAGTTCTTTTGGGACACCACAAACACTTTCCACTCGACTTCTCTGTCATCAGTGGACTCGAGTTTTGCCCAGCTCGAGTTCCTGCGGACGAGTTGTATACTCTGGCTTCTCTAGAGACTGCAGAGCTGATGGGGCCAGAAATAAGGTCTCAAGCATGAGGACGATCTGTAAAGCACTGCTGGCGGACGCTTTTATTGATGATGCTACTACCTCGGAGCAGCGGGTTCGCATTTTTGTTCTCCTCCTGTCAGGGACCATTTCTCCTGACAAGGGAAGCCGTGCTTTGCTGCGCTATTTGCCTGCGCTGCGCGACCTTCAGCGGGTTAGCACATACGACTAGGTCAACATCGGCTATGCTGACCCCTCTTAAGACTGCGGACAGGATGTCACCAGTGGCATTGCACGCTTTTAATTGGATCATTTAGTGCTTAGGCCCAATTTGGACTAAATTGGACCCAAACAACTTGCCCCCCAGACCCGATTTGGAAGGATGACGGGTCGGGTTTGATTTAATTCAGAAAAGGAGGGAAGTAAATGATTTAATTAATCCAAAAATTTGAATTTAAACCGTAATTAATGAGATAACAACGGTTAATGATTGTGGAAGTTGGACGGATAATGGGCAGTTTAATCACAAGATCATGTGTTTAACGGTTACTTAGTGGAGTACTTAAGAGAAATTAAAACGCAGACTCCTCGTATCCCGTACCTGGAGATATAAACAAAGGCGCGTCATTTCTCCTCACTTATTCACCAACACAAACCCAGAATTCTCGAGAGAAAAACCAAGAACCCGCATCAAAACTTCGCAAATTCCCCGAGCATTAAGCTTAGAAACTGAGACTTGCCACTACGAACTCGTAAATCGGCAACTTTCGCTTCAGATTAAGGTAAATTCCTTTGATTTCAATTTATTTTTCTTCGAATTCGAACTCCTTCCCCTTTTCTTTCGACTTTTCTCTTCGAAATAATCAATGGCAAGAGGAGTTAGAGGTAGAGCCCGTGCTCCAAGAAGAGCAAGGCCGATTCCCGATCCTAGGAACAGGATTGGGACTTGGAATGGTCAAAGGCCGGAGTCTGACCCTGCTGAAGGGATTAGGGCGACTCCCCTTTCCTCGGCTCCTCCTCAAAGAACGGAGGAGCCGAGCGCTTCTGGACGGGATGATGAAGTTCCCGCTGTCCTTTGGGATATCCTCCCTGAGATTGTTATTTTCGGCCTTTGGAAGGTCGTAGAGGTATATCTTCCTTTGATCTTGTGATTTTTAGTCTAAGTCTCGGTGTTTATCGATTCTTAGATTTCTTAACTTCTCGTAAGTTTGGCTCTATGATTACTTCCCATCGCTGGCTCCGGTGAGGCCTCGGGATACAAGGCTCCCGATAGATGCCAGCTGGTCGGACCGCCGCGCCGGTCTGACTTCCGCTGTTGCCTTCGGGGCTGCTACTCTCGACGTAAGGATACTCCTATCTTCTTTTTTCTTTTGGTTTTCATTGATGAGTTTTTGACTTATACCTTTCGTTACAGTGCCCTAAGGTTCGATATCGTCCATGGACCGACTTGACTAGATCGTCCATCTTATCGCGAGGAGGTTCGTGAATCTTTATTAGCCACTTCATCTTTTATATAGCCCCCAATAGTGTTTAATTGTTGGATTGTTTTATAGGAGTCGGAGGAGCTTAAGGAGTTCAAGCCCCCATGTCTGTCCATCCGCTATCAGAGGGTTCATGCCCTATCGAGGAGACAACCCTTCTAGCCCCGGAAGAGTGGCGATTGGTGGAGCGGTCCATCCCTCGCTCTTAGACATAGGTGATTTCTCATCTTTTCGCTTTGTTCGGTGCATATATCATCTTGTTTTCAAATCTTGTCTAATTTTTGCAGTTTTCTTGCGAGGTGATAATGCGGATGGCAGCTGCCCTTGACGCCTATCGATATTAGTTGGCGAGATGGAGCCACCGAGCGTCGTGTCCACGTACTGAGGATGTTGCGTCGGTATGTCTTTATGCACTTGCTTTTATATGTCTATTTTACTTTTTTAATAACTAACTCGTGTTTCTTTGTCTTTGTTGCAGTCTGGTCCTTAGTCACGCACTCGTTCGAGGCTAGAGGGCTCGAGAGAGATGGGCCCTAGTCACGGGTCCTCGTCGATAGAGATGGTCCCACTTGGTTACGGTACTCTGGTGGTACGACCTCACGTGGTCCCAGACGCGTTTACGGCCGGTCCATCGTCTTAGTTCGATGGTGGGACGTACGAGGTTGGCTCGTCGTCGCAGCAGCCTGTGTCTACTCCCTTTGCTGGTGGGAGTTTTCAGCTGGAGGTACTCAGTAGACGGGTCCCACACTTGTGATCCGTATGACGGGCGGTGCTGATTCTGGTCAGGTGCTTACTCCACGGTCTTTGTTCTTCTATGATGCGATGGGCGTTCCTCGGGAGCCTCGTCCTCCAGTACCGTAGCTGTTCCCGCAGCATATTCTTTGGACTATCTCTAGACTTTTCTTATATTTATTTACTCTTATGTTCATATGTTAGACTTGTTTCGGGGTTTTCTGTGTTCTTAGGGAGAATTACAATTCCAAGACTGGATTCTAGGCGCCTGTACTGATTAGGGGATTTTCCCGAGCCAATCATCATCTTACACATGGACCCTTCAGGTCCTGCCATGTGTCCGTCACATGGACCATTTGGAGCCTGCCACGTGTCAGGCGATGATTAGTCCACCTTGGACCAGTTGTGCCACGCCATGTGGCCTCACCTATGCTAAATGGGCGAAAACGGCCACCTAGGCCCAATCTTCGGAAGAAGCCCAATCACCCCTAGGTTGACCTAAACCTAGGACTGACACGCTTCCCAAGGCATATAAATACCCTCATTAATCCTCATTAAAGGGGGTTAAGCAATTAATTACACTCACCTAGAGTGCCTAAACACCTGGATCAATCCTCACCTAGGGGAACCTGATCTTCAAACCTTCACTTTTCCGCACTGTTCACTCCTCAAACAAGTACTAACTTGATCGTCGGAGGCGGAATTCCTACCACAAGGAGTCTCCGTTGTTTTGCAGGTACAGGCGCAAGGATACTAGTCCCAAAATTGTAACTCTCCCGCAGGACATCATAAAACCCTGAAAAATTTTGGCGCCGTCTGTGGGGAGAGTACTTTCGAGATAGAATCACAGTCTGTACCGACCTTAAATGACAAGTGTCCCATGGACGACTCCCTGGTTCAGACAGACCAGGATACTGACAATGAGGTTGAGGTCGAGACTCACACGGCCCCCGACGGGACCTTAAGAGCTCGACGAACTCGTTCCTCCGAAAGAAAGGAGCGACGGGATTGCCTAGCCGGTTCTAGTAAAACAGCCGGTCAGTCGTTTGATCATCAACACGCGGCCGAGGGATCTGCCCCCATCACTAGAAGTGAACTCATGACCTTCATGAATAGCTTCAAAGGGGAGATCCAGGATCTCATCAACAAGAAGACGCCTGCTCTATCCAAGGAGTAGTCGGCTAGAAGACCCTCCTAGTCTGGGAGGAAGAAGCCTGTATAGGGTAGGGAGGCGACCCCTTATCCTAAGTCTAGGAAGTGGGAGCCGCCAGTGATCGACCTAACGAAGTATCACTTTCCTTCACCAGGAAAGAGAAAGCCCATCCGTCATGTTCAAGCGGATGTATCAAAGAAAACTTACTCAGATGCTCGATTATTGCTAGAGTAGAAGAAGAATGACCGACTGTCAGAGTCGGCCTCTACTTCCGATTTTCAAGACAGTTTGCAAAATACCTCCATGAGGTATTCACAATCAAACTATGAGAGCCAGACAGGCGGCACCTCCCGTCGGTCTGGATCCCATAAAGACCAGTCGGCTCCGCATGTGCCACACCAGCCATACGTGCCGCAACAACAATATTTCTTGCAGCCCCTTCTGTTTGGAGGGCAGGCGGCAAGAAACGTCCAACCTTTGGACTGGCAACTACGGTTGCTAAGACTTGGAGAACAGCCGTCCGCCTTCTCCAAGGAAATTATAGAGGCCGCCCAGCCGGCCAAAGTGAAGAATGTATTAGTAGGCGCCTATGATGGCACTACGAATCTAGAAGATCATTTGATGGCATTCACCAACCTTATGTACCTCCAAGGGTTGGATGATCCCACATGGTGCAAGTGCTTCCCAGCTACTTTGAAGGTCATTGCACAATAGTGGTTCGACAACCTGCCGACTGGTTGTGTGAATAATTTCTAGACCCTCGCCTACTTGTTCACCTCCAACTTCGCCATAAATATTCCTGCTAAGAAGACGACCCTTGACCTAGGGACTATACAGCAGGGAGAAAAGGAGGGACTTCGTTCCTACATCAGGTGGTTTAATTTGATGAGAATTTAGATACAAGGGCTGCCGGATGAGGTAGCATACACTGACTTCTTCATATGTCTTAAGGATGGGTCGACCTTCAAGTTTGACCTGGTTCGAAAGAGAGTTGCTACTCTCCAAGAAGCATTAATTGAGGCGGAAGCCTACATACAGGCGACTGACCTGTGTAATACAGGGATGCGGTTGGATGGAAGAAGGTTCGTCAAAAAAGAGAGCCGACCAAAGTAGTCGGCCAATAAAGATGAGAAGAAGAGAAAAGAAGTCTAGGCGGCCGACTCCTCTGATCAGCCGTCCCTGAAAAAGAAAAAAGAGTTTAAACCATACTCCTCGAAGTATGAGTTAAATAAGGATGGCCAGGCTATCCTCAAAGAAAGGCTATCATCAAAGAAATCCAGGGCCGGATGACCATTGAGAAGCCGGCCCCCATGAAAGGTTTTACGAGTAATCGGAACTAAAAGAAATTCTGTAATTTTCACGAAGACATTGGTCATGAAACCAATGAGTGTATTAGCCTCATGCGCTACTTGGACCGCCTGGCTGAAAAAGGTGATCTTGACACCTACATCAAGAATTCCAAGGGAAATGCTCCCCCCAAACAAAAGCAGTCGGCCAAGAAGAATCACCGGTCGGCCGACAGTTTCGATACTGATGACGCAGTCGTCTATACCATAGCAGGCGGCTTTGCAGGAGGCGGCCCCACAATCAGGGGCAAGAAAGATAGCATTAGGCGGTTGGATGTTAACTCCGTCAATCAAGGACGGACCGCCAAAAGTTCATTCCCAGAAATTGTCATTACAGAAGAAGATCTGGGAGGGGTTATGGGGCCGCATGACGACCCCATTGTCATTGAATGTAAAGTCGCCAACCAGAGAGTTGGCCGGGTCCTCATAGATATCGGCAGTTCCTCTGATCTAATCAGCAACAAGTGCTTGGCAAAGCTCAAGTATAAACCTGACTGCATACATCCGGTATCTCACCCTTTAGTAGGGTTTGGGGGAAGTGTCGTACACCCAGTGGGGCGGGTGGATTTGCCTATCCGCCTGGGTGAGAAAGGGGAGGGCCGTCACATGGTGGTTCGGTTCTTAGTTGTGGAAGAGCTCTCAGCCTACAACATGATCTTGGGGCGACTTCCCTGAACAACTCTAAAGTTGTCATTATTCCCTCTCTTATGCTGCTCAAGTTTGAGAAGGATGATGGAACAATCGGCTCCCTAAGGGTAGATCAGAAGATGGCGCGAGAATGTTATCTCACTGATATTAAACCCACTGTAGTGGCTGCTGGCCCAAGTGGAGAAAACAATGACCTCGCACAGCTCAAAGAGGATGCGCCTGTTCAAGTAGCATGCGGCAAGAAAGGAAAGGCTGCCTAACTGGGGGCCGAGAAAAAAGAAAAACGATAGCAATCACTGGCAGAGGAGCGGTCAGACGAATTCCGCCCTCAGCCGGATGGTGAGCATACGGATGTTGTCTTGGACAACTCACGTCCTGACCGAACAGTCAAAGTTGGGACGACTGCTCTTACAGTGCTGGGTGATGATCTTCACCAACTCTTGAAGGAATTCAAGGATATCTTTGCATTTGAGGTACATGAGATGCCAGGCATCAGTCCAGACTTGGCAGTGCATAGACTAGCTGTGGATCCGAAAACGAAGCCGGTCCGGCAAAAGAAACGGAACCATGGTGAAGAAAGAAGTCAGGCGGCTGCCACCGTGGTTAAAAAGTTTCTTGATGCAGGGTTCATTCGGTAATGTTATTTCCCAGACTGGGTTGCAAACATTGTTCTAGTAAAGAAGCCGAATGGTACCTGGCGAATGTGTGTGGACTACACTGATTTGAACAAGGCGTGCCCCAAAGATAGCTACCCATCCAAAAATCGACAATCTGGTCGACTCAACAGCCGGCCACGCTTTAATGAGCTTCATGGACGCCTACTCTGGCTTCCATCAAATTCCTTTGTGGAAGAAAGATCAGGAGAAGACGGCCTTCGTCACTGATCAAGGGTTGTATTGCTACATGGTCATGCCGTTTGGTTTGAAGAACGCCCCGGCCACCTTCCAAAGAATGATAAACACGGTCTTCTTTGACCAAATTGGAAGGAATGTCGAGGCATATATAGATGATATGATTGTGAAGTCCAAGCTTTAGACGGACCATTTGGCCGACCTCCGAGAAACATTCGCCACACTCAGGCGGCACCATGTCATGCTCAATCCCAAGAAATGTGTTTTTGGGGTTGAGTCTGGGAAGTTTCTCGGATTTCTCATCAATCAGAGAGGTATAGAGGCGAACCCCAAGAAAGTGCAGGCAGTGATAGACATGCAGTCGCCTCGCACGGTCCGAAAGGTTCAGAAGTTAACAGGTTATCTGGCAGCCCTGCGAAGATTTCTCAGCCGGTCAGGTGATAAGTGCCTTTACTTTTTTCAGGCAATAAAGAAGAAGCCAGGTTTGAATGAGGGCCGGATGCTGAGGTAGCCTTCCAAAAACTGAAGGTCCATCTGCACTCCTTACCAAGGCTGGTTAGCCCCTTGCCCAAAGAAGTGCTTTACATGTACCTTGCAGTGTCCGACCATACTCTAAGTGTCGTCCTCCTTGCTGAAAGAGATGGTTGTCAAGCTCCCGGTCTATTTTGTCAGCCATGCGCTAAAGAACGCTGAGTTGAGGTACCCCCTAGTGGAAAAATTCGGTCTTGCTCTCTTCATGGCAGTTAGAAAATTGAAGCCTTACTTCTTGGCACATCCAGTCGTCGTATACACAGATCAGCCAATCAAGCGGCCACTGACAACCATGGAGTCGTCAGGCCGAATGATCAAATGGGCGATAGAAATTCAAAGCCTTGAAATCACATTTGAGCCAAGAAAAGCGGTAAAGGGGAAAGCATTTGCTGATTTTATTGTGGAGATGACTCGGCCCTGTGATTCTCAAATTCCAGACCAAGTCTGGAAGGTCTATGTTGACGGAAGTTCCACTTCAAGTGGTTGTGGGGCAGGCGTAATATGTCAGTCGCCAGAAGGCGACAGGTACGAGTATGCTCTACATTTTAACTTCCAAGCCTCGAACAACGAGGCGAAATATCAAACTTTACTGGCCGGTATCCGCATGTGTAAGGCGGCTGGGGCAAGAAGAATAGACGCCTGCTCTGACTCACAATTGATAGTGAGTCAGTATAATGGCGAATACAAAGCAACCCATCCGTCCATGATTAAATATTTGCAAGCGGTATGACAAGTGGCCGGGTCACTTAAAGAGTTTCATCTAACCCAAGTACCCAGGTCCGAAAACAACCAGGCGAATGCTCTCTCAAAGTTGGCATCCTCGGCCTCTTGTGATACTCCAAGAACTGTCTTCTGGGAAGTTATGGAAAAGAGAAGTATTGAAGAGGAACCTATTGGAGTTCTAGATCGAAGTTCAACCTGGATGGACCCAATCAGGGCGTATTTAACAGACGACACCTTGCCGAATGATCAATCCCAGGCAGCCCTGCTGAAAAAACGGGCATCCAACTTCGAAATGTACAAGGGCGAACTCTTTAAGAAGGGTTATCTTCTGCCCCTCTTAAAGTGTGTAACTCTAGAAAGAGGACGAGAGGTCCTAGAAGACTTACATTCAGGGTATTGTGCTTCGCACGTAGGCGGGAGGTCATTTGCTAAACGAGCAAGGTGGCAGGGTTACTTCTGGCCTACCTAAGAAGCAGATGCCATGGAGATGGTGGAAAAATCTGACAAGTGCCAAAGGTTTGGCAAGTTAATTCACCGTCCGGCTACTTATTTCACGGCCATCCATAGCCCACTACCGTTTTCTAAGTGGGGCATGGATATCCTAGGTCCCTATACGCCTGCTACAGGCGGCAGGAAGTACATAATTGTGGCAGTCGACTACTTCACCAAATGGGTAAAGGCAGAGGCTGTAAAGGGAATTAAGACAAAGGATGTGATCTCATTCATCTGGAAAAATGTCATCACTCGGTTTGGAGTGCCCATGTCTATGGTTTTTGATAATGGTCCCCAATTTGAGACGCTTGTTCTCAAAAATTGGCTGGGAGACTAAGGCATCTCACACTGCTTTGCATTAGTCGGCTGTCCATAAGCAACGGCCAAGTAGAGGCTTTCAATAAGGTTATCTCAAACGGTATTAAGAAGAAGATTGAACGAGCAGGCGGCCTATGGGTAGACGAATTACCACATGTTCTCTGGGCCATTAGGACGACTGAAAAGGGGCAACTTGAGAGACTCCATTCCTCCTAACTTATGGGGCATAAGTTGTTCTTCCAATTGAACACTACGAGCCGACTCTTCGAATAATGCTGTATGACGAAGAGGAAAATTGGGAGTCCATGCGCCTGGCATTAGACTCACTCCCAGAGCGAAGGGGCAATGCAGCCTTGTGCCTTAAAATCTACCGCCTGAGAATGACAAGGGCATATAACAAGAGAGTGCACAGGCGTCCACTCATAGTGGGGGACTTTGTACTAAGAAAAATGGAAGCAGTCGGTAGGGCTAATGAGTCAGGAGAATTAACTCCCAACTAGGAAGGACCCTACCGAATCTACGAAGAGGTCAGGGACGACACCTACCGCCTGGAGACACCAGATGGCCAACCCTTACCTCGAACTTGGAATGTAGATAATCTAAAGAAATATTATTTTTAAATGATGTAAATAGCCGAGAGCTACTAATAAAGTTTGCTATTTTGCTTCATTTATATTGTATATTAAGAGACATGCCGCCTGCTCCATGAGCAGCCGACTACTCTTCATTTTCTCATCAGTTGAGGGGCATGCCAACTGGTAAAAACAGTTGGTTACTCTCCATTTTACTCAAATATGCATTCAATTAAGAGGGGCACGTCGCCTGTGGTTATAAAGTTGGCTACTCTCCTATACTTAATTCGCCATGAACTACCTAAGGTCTTTGGCCAAATGATCAGATCAGGCGCCAAGCCAACTGATCCAATCTTTAAATTAATACGACCTGTCCCAACATCATAACAGGCGTTCGGCGGCATCCCTCCGGATGAAATTCGTCGCAGAGAGCAGCTCCCTTTTGGGTGGAACATTACTCTATAAACTAATTATACGACACCTTGACGACTGACCCCAAGGGTAACCACGTAGCCGTTTTTGAGACAAGGATAACTCTAATACTAAATCAAACAAGTGTTAGCGGTTAACATCCACGTCGGATGGCCGACTGTATTACTTGGGATAAATACAGTCGGTACCTCTTGAGTAAATAGCCAACAAAAATTGGCGAATCAAGGGGATCAGCCGGCCTCCGCCGCCTGGCACCTCTACTACTCAAGCTCAGAAGCTGACGAAGGAGTAATCTTAAAGATTACTCATAAGTCACTCTCTCATACTTAGTAAAAATCCAAAAAGGTATGATGAGTCCGCCTGTCCAAAGGCAAACAAGAACTCTCGTACCGTGACCCCTACTAAGATGATTTCTTTTCAAACCTAACATGTTCGAAAGCCTGGTTCATAGGTTGACTGTTTTTGGCAAACAGGGACTCAAGAACTATTCTTATTTAAAAAAACAAACAGGCGGGCTAATCATAAGCGGGCTGTTCCCTTCTAACTTGAAAAATTAAACAAACCTAATGTATTTCCTAAATTACGTTGGGAATCCGACTGGGTAAATGGCCGACTGATTGCCTAACCTGGAACCAAGACAACCAGTCGTCCAGGGGCATAGGCAGTCGGTACCTAGTTCCTGTTCGCAATCTTTGGCTCACAACACTTTTAGCCGAAATAGGGGGTATGACATGCAAACGGATAGTCAGGATCCTCTACACTTGGCAAAAATAAAGCATGTACAATATTTAGTGAGCAAAAATGACCGAAAGATGGTCGCCACATTCATATATAAACAACCGGCCATAAAGACCGGCAAAATATTCAGAAACCCCGGCCCCTTGGCCGGGTAAAGTGATACAAGAACAAACGGTACGCAGGCCGGAGAAAAGTTTGAAAAAATGAAAGCTTTAAGCATTGGGAGGGGCTTTGGTGTAAACTGCCGCCTGATCAAGCTCAACGATGGACGCTTGATTCTTCGAAGCATCCTCTTTCGTTGTCTCGTCTTTAGAGGCAGGGGCTTTATGCGCATCCAACTCAATTGGCTGGAGGGACACCACTTCTTCCTCCTCTTCTGAGCTGGAGTCGGCCGCCTCCTCTCCCTTCTTGTCATCAGCAGCCGCTTGCTCCATGATCCTTCGATTGTACTCTTCAGTACAAGCATTGAACTTTTTCTCCTAGGCGGCATAGCTGGCTTTTGGGAAGAGGGCTGTCCAGGTCATCTTCATGATCTGGGCCGAGTCCTCCATCATGGCTTGAGCTAAAGCCATCTTTTCAGCCTCGGCCTTAGCTTTGAGGTCTTGGGTGATGGCCGCTTCCTGCTTTTGTAGGCGGTCCTTGACACTCTCCAAGGATTTCTGAAGAGATTCATATTGGTGTGCCTTATGCCTAAGTGGCTTCAGCTCTTCTCAGAGGTCTTTGACAGTCGTCTCCAGCTCGTTGTTCTTTTTCTTGGCCGCCTCCAACTCGGTGCGAACAGTCGAAGTGGCCTGCGCCTGCTAATAAAGAATATCAGTTGTCAAAATTTCATTTTGGGCAATTTGAAACATTGCCTTATCAACGTCAGAGGCGGCCATAGCTTTAGCATCCTTTACCTCTTTGTTCTTGGCGCTGATTGGCCTGCGGAGGCCGTGTACTCGCAGCATGGTTTGAAAAAGGGAAAACATGTGTCAGATTTGAAAATAATAGACGGCACGCAAAGTCAACATTTTAAAAATATTCTAAGTCTACCTCGGAATGGAGACCCATGATGCCATCTAGGTCAAGGGTGCCGACTCCCTTGACCGCATCCCTCTCCTCTTGAGGGACGGCCTTAATCATAGACTTGGCCATTTGGACCAAGTTTGGTTCTTGAGGGCCGCTTGCATAAAAAAAGAAAAAGAAAAAAAAAAATAAACATAAAAAACATGAGGAAAGCAATGATGAAATAGGGTAAGTCCAACAGAGCCCGTTTATACCTCTTGGCGGCCGACTGTCCCTAAGAACTTGTGATGGTTTACCCACACTTTGTGGGGTGATCGGCTGTTTGTCAGCCAGGAGAACTCCCAATCGCCAGCTTGCGAGCCTTCGTATCCGGCTGCTGGGAAGAGGAGGGTTTGGACGTGCCCGCCTGCGCAAAATATGAAATGGTCAATACTAGTAATAACAGATTTTCAAGGCAAAGTTTGAAAGATCATAAACTCACTATGGGCGTCTCCTTGGCAGGAGAATCAGAAGAGGTCCGCTTCTGATGCATGTTGGAGGTCCGCAGCAAGGCGACCGCCTTCTTTGACGCAGAAATTTGGTCCATAGCTTCAGCTGAAAATAAAACCGCAAAGAGTTAGAAAAATTCGAAAGCAAAGCCAAAGATGTGTACATATGCTCAAGAGGTCGGCTACCTCTGGAGGACCGACTGCTAAGGCCGCAGGCGGCCAGAAAATACTCGTCATAGAGCCAACGAAACTTTGGGACGCAGTTTAGGGGCACTTGCTCTCGTACCCCAGTAGTAGAGTTTGCCCTAATCACTACTTTGAAGAGTCCTCGGTTAAGGATCTCTTCCCTAGCCTTGCGGGGGACAAGCGGCATGCTGCGACCGCCCGCTAGAAGAGGCGGATCCTTGTTCCTCCTATTATAACGCTTGTTCAGCAGCTTGTCAGGGATGTCAATGATGAGGAAGGTGTTTCTCCAATCCTTCCATTTATTTTCTTTACCCCTCGTCATCAGATAGCCATTGTGGCTCGTTATTTGGTACTAGCCGGTACTGCTTGCTTTGGGGTTCCGGCTAAGATAGTTCATATGGGTGAATGCCTCAAAATTTGGCTCCACCCCATGCATTTCACATCTGGCTACATAGCCAAGGATGTTGAACCAGGAATTCGGGGCTAACTGCCATAGCCCCACCTCGTATCCATCGAGGATTTGTTGAACGACTGGATGCAAGGGAAATCGAAGCCCAGCTTTAATGGCCGCCTCGTAGCAGCCAAAACAGGCGTCACCGTAGCTAGTTCCCGCGGGCCAGACGACTGTATCCTCAGCTTCCGGCACAAATACATGAAAATCAGGACCCATCACATGGTCCGATAGAAAAGAGTCTATTCGTTTTTTCATGGCCTTGATCCGGCCCTTTGGGACATGACAGTAATAAGGAGTATTCAACTCCCTATGAGAGGCGGATGGTTCCGACCAGTCGTCCCCTTTTTCAGCCGCATGAGAAAGTCTCGCCTCATGCAAGCGAGAATGCCTTTCCTCTGAATTTTTAGAGATGCGGCTTGAAGAGATAGAGTCAGACTCGCTATCAGAAGAGTCCGACTCCTCCCCTCTCCCTGAGGGGGCCGACCCCTCTTCTTCTTTAAGGGCCATCTGCTGACTGGCCAGGTCAACAGTAGAGAGGGAAGGGGAAACCTTAGCTCCCTCCTCAGAGCTCTCGGTAGAAGGGCCATCTTGGGTCCCTGCGGTATCAGGTGGCTGGTCCGACAACTCGCTAATCTGAACCCGGAAAGAGGAGCCATCAGAGCTTTCAATCCTCTTTGTTCTTTTTGTTCTTGCCATACTGTCCTGCATAGATACAAACACAGTTGGATTCCGGGACTTGCTCAAAGTTTGAAGTACCGCAGGGCAGTCGGCACCCCTAGTCTTAGACTCAGCCGTCCCCGGTGACCGGCTGATTGCTAACCTAGGTCGTGCCGGATGCTTTTAAGGCCTCATTTTCAACAAAAAGAAAGATAAAGTGCAAAAGCAAAACAGAAAATGGATAAAGGAACAGACGGTTACCTGAAACTTAAGTTCTGAAGGAAAGCTTGATCGAACAGGCGGTTGGTAAAAGCAGTCGTCCAGAAAGTTAGAGCTCAAGTTCAGGGGTCCGAGAGTTCTCTTGAAAAAGTTCGTAGATGTGAACAAAAGACTTGGTCAACATGCCCTTATATAGGGTAAGATGAGAATGCGAAGGGTCACTTCTAAATTCAAAAAATGAGCGGGAAAAACGTTCGGCCCATTGCAGGACGCCACCTGTAGCAGTCCGTCGCCTATTACAGGCCGACACCTGTCACAGGTGACATGTGACCAGTCACATGCCACCTTAGAGGGGAAAATGATTAGGGGATTTTCCCCAGCCAATCATCATCTGACACGTGAACCCTTCATGTCTTGCCATGTGTCCGTCACATGGACCATTTAGAGCCTGCCACGTGTCAGTCGATGATTAGTCCACCTTGGACCAGTTGTGCCACGCCATGTGCCTCACCTATGGCAAATGGGCAAAAACGGCCACCTAGGCCCAATCTTCGGAAGAAGCCTAATCAGCCCTAGGTTGACCTAAACCTAGGACTGTCACGTTTCCCAAGGCATATAAATACCCTCATTAATCCTCATTAAAGGGGGTTAAGCAATTAATTATACTCACCTAGAGTGCCTAAACACTTGGATCAATTCTCACCTAGGGGAACCTGATCTTCCAACCTTCACTTTTCCGCACTGTTCACTCCTCAAACAAGTACTAACTTGATCGTCGGAGGCAGAATTCCTACCATAAGGAGTCTCCATTGTTTTGCAGGTACATGCGCAAGGATACCAGTCTCAGAATTGTAACTCTCTCGCAGGACATCATAAAACCCTGAAACATGTACCTGCAAAACAACGGAGACTCCGGTTGGGTGGAGTTCCCACTACAAGAAATAAGCTTGATTCCGACCGAAAAAAATCCGTCGAAAATACTGGAAATTCCGTCGGAAAACGATCTTTTGACGGAATTCTGTCGGAATCAGTCTATCGGAAAACCCTTTGTAGGGAATTTGACCTTTTCCGACGGAACTTCCGTCGGAAGACCGTTTTCCGACGGAATTTCTGACGGATTTATTTCTGTCGGGCTGTTTTTGACTTTAATCAAGAGTCCGTCGCAATTTTCCGACTGAAAAGATTCCGTCGAAAGTGGTTCCTTCTAACGGAAGTTTCCGTCGGAAATGTTAATAATAAAAAAAAAAAAACAGCCCCACTCACCACCCCCATCACCAGCCCACACCACCAGCCGACCCCCTGCCCACAAAAAACCCGGAACATAAACCACCCACGACCACACATACCCCCTATAACCACCCACCACCACACATACCCCCTATAACCACAACACCACCGACACCACCACAAACCGAAACCACCCCAACAACAGTCCACCCCAACACCACCGACACCACCACAACCTCACCCACACCGAATCCCTAAAATAGAAAACCACCACCACCACAATAAATTTATAGATCCAAACAAAAATAAACAAAAAAAATTGAAATCAAACAAAATATATATATATATACAATTATCTTCTGAAATTAATAAAATTACATTACAAGTAAATCAAAAATTAATTATATACAAAATTGTTAAATAAAAAAAAAATAGATCTACAATGTTGTTTGCATCGTGGGTCGTGGTGGTGGTTGCGTTGTTGGTCGTGGTGGTGGTTGCGTCGTTGGTCGTTGCGTTGGGAGGTTGACGGTGTTTAGAAGGACGAAGAAGGAAAAAGAACGAGAAGGAGAAGGAAGGAGAAGAGAGAGAAAGAAAGGGCGGAGGAGATGGAAGGAAGGAGGGGATGAGTTTAGAGAATAAGAGAAGGGGAAAGAGGAAAGAGGAGAGGAGAGGAGAGAGAAAGAGAAGAGAGGCGGAGAGAGAGAAGAGGAGAGGAGAGAGAAAAGAGAAATGAAAGGGGAGGGGTTAGGGTTCCAGTTTTTTGTATTTATATTCTTTTTTTTTTATGTTTTTTATTTAATAGTCATAATTCCGTCGAAAATGCATAAAATCCGTCGGAAATTTACCATTCCGACAGATTTTATTTCCGTCGGAAATTTAATGTTTCGACGGAATAATCCGTCGGAAACTTCCGACAGATATATTTTCCGTCGGAAAGCCCATATATTCCGACGGAAATTTAATGTTTCGTCGGAATAAAAATCCGTCGGAATTTCTGACTTTTCCGATGGAAATTCTTGTCCGTCGAAAACAGTCGGTAAAAAATTGGCCTATTTCTAGTAGTGTCCGCCTCCGACGATCAAGTTAGAACGTGTATGGAGTCTGTAAAAAGTGCGGAAAGTAAAGTATCTTCTCGGATTCCGAGAGAATATCTGCAACTAATGAGTGCTTTGTTTTTGTGAATATTTCTGAATGTACTCCCAGGTGGGAATATCTCCCAATTTATAGGGTCTCGAAATGCGTGCCACCATCCTAGGTTACGGAAACCTAGGAATGGTGGGCTATCTCGGGAATTGGGCCAGGAAGGCCTTCTTTTTCCCAATGATTGGGCGTGCCACGTGTCAAGAGAAGATTGGTTCCTTTGAACCTCTCTTGAGGTGACACGTGTCACCATTTGATTGGTCCACGTGGCCTAGGGTATTTCTACCCAAAACATTTGCCCCTCACAGGTGTGACGTGGTGTGCCACGTGGCATCTATGACACTTGTCACTCGGTTATTGGCGAACGGTTTTAATCGTTTGCCTTCCAGGAAAATTACGAGGATGCCCCTTGAATTACCCTTCCTTAAATAACTTTTTACCCTTCGCATTTTTGGTCATTCCAAAAACATAGAAAGAGAGTTAACCGTTTTTTAGAGAGATAGAGTCTGACAATCTCCTGTATACAACCAAACAAATTTCCTTCTTTTTCCCACCAGATACAAACGGTGAAACGTCTGTGTTTTATTAGACAGGAAAGTTTAAGAACCACCTGTACTGTTTACAAGCAATTATGATTTCTGCCTGCTAGATCAGCCGGCCAACGCCTGACTTTATTTCAGCACATCTTAGAGGTACCGTCTCCCCTCTTCTCAGTTCTTTCATATATTTCCGTTTGTGTACATATTTCCCGATAAATGGATTCACCAACAGCACACACAACACACCACAATTTAGAGGGCAGTCGGTCCCCTGGTACGGCTGAGTCTAGGACTGGGGGTGCCGCCTCTAGGTACGGGGATCACTCTTGCTCATCTCCCAATCCGACCGTCTCCATGTCTGTACAGGGTATTATGGCTCGAACTAGATGAACGACTGTAGATCCGGAGTATAGGGAGGAGAACTCGGAAGAAGTACCACCTGAGCTGGAACAGGCAGAGATGGCAAGAGGATCTCCTAGGGGTACCCCCAGCACTCCTAGTGATGGGATCCTTGGATCTGATAACGGAGACAGTGAAGAAACCGTCACTAAAGCTGGTTTTGAGGAGGCGGGTGAAACTTCCCCTGAGAGAGACGGTAGTGAGTCCGCCTCTTCTTCTAAAGAAAGCAGCAGCTCACTATCCCCGGTTGTGGATAGTGAAGAAGAGGAGAGGCCAACGTGGAGTAATAAAGGAGATCCGCTTGAGATCCATGTCTCTGCCAAAGATAGGGCGAATATGGGGAGGCACCTGGAAATCTTCTTCTTTCAACGTTCCCTTGGGGAGGGATATACTGTTCGGGTGCCGCCTGAGTTGGGAACCATAGCCTGGAATGATGACCAGCCCAACGCTGATAAATATTTCGGTTGCTATGAGGCGGCCTTTTTGGTTGGACTCTGCTTCCCTCTCCATGATACAATAAAGGTAATTCTGCAAGGATATGGCCTAGTTAACCCATAATTCTTGGGTTAACATCTTAGGCTACATCGCCGCCTGTGAGATGCAGGGTCTCCATCCCCGCTGGGAGGCCTTTGCCAACATGCATTATCTAAGCCGCAGCCTAGGCGGGTGGAGGGCTTGGTATACCTTGACCACCTACCCTAAGTACCTTATGACCCTAGACAAACCGTCCAAGTGGTCAGATTGGAAGAAACGGTTCTATTTGGTTTCTGCCCTTAAGAAACTAGAGAACCAAGAACTGCGCACATATAACCGGAAACCAGACCTGCTGGAGCAAAAATGCAACCTTCCCCAAGTCCCAGATGAGGACTATGAGAAAATAATTGAGGCGGGGTTTTTTTAACTCACCACCACCGCTCTCTCAACCGAGGAGTTAATAAGTGTACCCAAGAACTGGGTACCCAAACATGAGTTCTTGAAAGATGAGGCATTTTTGTCCGCCTGTGGGCTACGCACCAAATTTGACAGACGTACGTAGTACATGCATCCGGCAATATTAAGCCGTCTTAGTTGTCTTTTACTTGTGACTTTTGCATGATAATCTAACAGACGGTGACTTTTGTAGAAACCGCCTTAAGAATGCTCCCAGAAGACAAGACGCTTGCTCGCTCCGCAGCGGACATCCACAAAAAGAATGTGGAGAAGAAAAGAGCTGCTCTGGCGGCTAAAGGCCAGGTATAAACGCCTGTCCTAGCTCCTTTACTCCCCAATTTTTTTTTAGTATACAGACGGTTTTAACCGTATGTGTCATTTTTGTCTTGCACCGAATGTGTACCTATTATCTGGTACTTTTCAGGATGGAAGTAAAGCTCCTCGATCTTATTCCAAGATGATCAGGCCAAGACCGGGGGATGAGGATACCGGCTCCAACAAGTCTCAAAAGACAGCCTTTGCTCAGACAACTTTTGGGCTTCCGCTTGGAAAGGGCCGTCTGACCGTTGGGGGAAAGAGCATAAGAAATGTAGGTATTGGGATTGATCTTGCGTCTAAACAGCCGGGTGCCTCTGAGGCACCGAAGGGTGACCAGCCACCCAAAGCTGCAAGCGGTTCTGCAGCAGCTGTAGGCTACCTGAGCCTTCAGCCTCTATCCCAAGGTACAGCTGACCCTTTCAACTCTCATGAGGTTGGCTGGCCCATGCGGGTCAAGTCACACTCTCATCTTCAGTTAGAAGGTTCATCTAGAATTCGGTAATCCATTGGAGGAGCATATGTAGCTTTCTCACCATCTTTTTCTGGTGCAGATCTGTCCCCCCGGTGGCCGGATGTGCAGCAGTACTCCAAGGCCATGCTGAAGGCCGTCTCTAAGGAGGAAAAAGAGGCCATCCCGGGAATACATGCGTTCAATGTTGACCGCATCCTGACCAACCTGACTGAGGTATTTTAATTATACTTAATTTTTTCCAAGTGTATTTTCGGCTACACTTCTAACTCGCTTGTATACATGTAGACAATGCTGCGAGTGGAGGGGCTGAAAAAGCCTTATGCCAGGAAGCAGGAAGAGGTAAGGCGGGCTAGAATGGAGGCGTTTGAGTCTCATAATGTAGCTGAGTATCACATGGTAATTCATGATCTTGAAACTAAAGCTCAGCTCATATCACAGGCGGACTCCATCAAACAGCTCCAGGCTGCCCTCAATGGGTCAAATCTGAAAGGCTCCAATCTGCAAGACCAACTCGAAAATGCTGAGTTAGAGCTGAAAAATACCCAGGCGGGTTTGAAGCTCTTGCAAGATACCAAAAAGGAGAACTCCACGCTCAAGGTAGACGTCAACCGTCTGCAGAAGGAGATGGCCGCCTTCCGCGACAACTTCAAGGCCACTATAGAGGCCGAGCAGAACCGGCTCATTGAGGAGAATGAGTAGGACTGCGAGGACCGAATTAAAATGGCCTGGTCGCTTGTGTATCCCGAGGCAGATTATACCATTTGGGAGCTGGCCTACAGGTACGCTGATCTTGCCATCATGGCAAAGGAAGAGGGTCAACCGGAGCTTGAGCCCTTTGAGGAATGGGTCCAGAAGGAGATAGCAGCTGGGGAGGAGGATGAGGAGGCTGATGGAGATGCAGAAGAGGAAGAGGTAGTGTCGGTTGATCAGGCTCAGCCAGCAGAACCTTAAGATGTGCCCCTATCCAGTCAGGAACAGCCGGTACCTCCGCCTTAGTCTTAAGCTTTTGTTTTTGTTTTTGGCCTGCGTGCCGTGTATTTCATGTAATTCTATCGACAATATTCTTACTTTCCCGGATGTGTATCCGGTTAACAATTGCTTCCGACCTTTTGGTCGATTTTTTATTAATATGATTTGCCGATTAGTGTCAGTTTTGCCAAATTTGCTTCAATTTCTTCTATTTTTTGCAATTCTTCAATATGCATATTTTGCTAAGTAGGCTGATACATGCGGTTTACCGGATGTAGCAGGTGTATTTTTCCCCTAGACGGATGTGTGCTTGGTTTAAAAAAGTGTGTTGATTGACACATAAAATTTTGATACGTGAAAAGGGTGTGACTAGTTTCTAGGTCAATCAATCACCAGGGTGATTGCCCCAAACCAAGCGGACATCCGTCTACTAAGCGTCCGGGTTAGGACTCAGATGGTCTTTGACTATGTCTGGATTATGCTAAGTTGGAGAGATAGGCGAATAACGGCTGGTGTTAGCAAGACATGCGGCTTTTTGCCATGGTGTCTAGTTTCCTTCTTAGATTAAGAAACAAGTCAACCGGCTGTGATCTAATCCTTAGGGGATTAATTAGTTTTTACCGGGTGTCTTGCTCCTAATGGAGCAGACATGTTATCTTTTGGTAGCAGGCGGCCATAGGCCGTGTGTAGTTGCTATAAATGAGCAACATTTTAGCTGCTAAGGTTATCTTAGCTTAGATTTTCTATTTTAGCCGGTTGTAGTGCTTTGGAGCAAAACCCGGTTTTATCCAACCTAGATACTTGTTACCAGTCCTTATAGAACAGGCGGTAGCCAAAGTTATCTAGGTTTCAATTGATTATTCAAACGACTGCGAGTTATCTAAATCCAGATAATCGGTAGGGGCGCTTGTGTTTAAGTTTATAGAGCAATGTGCTACCCGGACGGGAGATGCTCTCTGCTAGAATTCATCCGGATGGGCGTTGCCGGATGCCTATTTATGTTGGAGCAGGCGCTGGTTTTCAATATCTGGCCCTAGGCCTCACTAATGTCATCCGGCCATTGGCCTCATAAAGTTGTTCCAAAAGGAACAACACATAGCTGCTAAGCTTTTGGACTTAGGGTATTTTTACTCATGTTGGAGCAGACGGTGTTTATATAGAAATCATTAAATATGTTTGTAAAAAAGTAACTTTTCATTGATAAACTTTATTTACAAAAAATTTACAAGTCTTAAAAGTAGTACTTTTTCAAGTTGTCTATGTTCCACGTTCTGGCTAGCTTTCTACCGTCTGGTGTTTCCAAGCAGTAGGTGCCGCCTCTAACTTCCTCACAAATCCGGCAGGGGCCTTCCCAATTGGGGGTCAACTTTCCCTGCTTATTTGCCCTATCGGTTGCCTCCATTTTTCGTAACACAAAGTCCCCCACTTTCAAGGGCCGCTTGTGTACTTATTTGTTGTAGGCT
Organism: Chenopodium quinoa; assembly: GCF_001683475.1. NCBI lineage: Eukaryota > Viridiplantae > Streptophyta > Magnoliopsida > Caryophyllales > Amaranthaceae > Chenopodium > Chenopodium quinoa. The sequence continues at coordinate 37,526 of NW_018745566.1, forward strand.
CTAGTCATTCTTAGACAGTAGATCTCATGACGCAAGGTGGCATTGCCCCTGCGTTCCGGGAATGAGTCCAATGCTAGCCGCATGGCCTCCCAATTAACCTCTTCGTCATAGAGCATGACTCGAAGAGTTGGCTCATAGTGCTCAATTGGCAAGACGGCCTCTGCACCCTATGTCATAAGAAACAGGGTTTCACTGGTTGACCCTTTTTCAGTTGTTCTGATGGCCCATAAGACATGAGGTAATTCATCTGCCCATAGACCGCCAACTCTTTCAATCTTCTTCTTTATACTGTTAGAGATGAGTTTGTTGAAGGCTTTAACTTGGCTGTTTGCTTGGGGTCGGCCGGCTGATGCAAAACAATGTGAGATCCCTTGATCTCCCAACCAATTCTTGAGGCCAGACGTCTCAAACTAGGGGCTGTTGTCAAAGACCATAGACATAGGTACCCCAAATTGAGTGATGATATTCCTCTAAATAAAGGAGATGACATCCTTTGTCTTTATCCCTTTGACCGCCTCTGCTTCTACCTATTTGTTGAAGTAGTCAACAACAACTATAACATATCTTCGTCCGCCTGTGGCAGGCGTATATGGACCTAGAATGTCCATGCCCCATTTGGCGAATGGCATTAGGCTGTAGAAAGCCTTCAGATCAGTAGCCGGATGGTGTATAAGTTTGCCAAATCTTTGACACTTGTCACATCTCTTCACCAAATCCATGTCGTCTGCCTCAAGAGTGGGCCAAGAGTAGCCTTCCCGCCTGAGCCTTTTTGCTAGGGACCTGCCGCCTATATGTGATGCACAAAAGCCCGAGTGCAGATCCTCTAGGACTTCTTTCCCCTTTTCTAGGGTGACACATTTCAGTAGCGGTTGGAGATAACCCTTCTTGAAAAGTTCTCCCTTATGAATCTCAAAGCTTGCAGCACGTTTTTTCATTGCAGCCGCTTCTAAGTATGCATCCGGATGCCATCCATCCAGGTTGAGCTACGGTCCAGAACTCCAATGGGATCTTGTTCAGTACTTCTCTTTTCCATAACTTCCCAAAAGACTAACCTTGGCCTATCACAGGAGGCGGATGATGCTAGTTTTGAGAGAGCATCCGCCTGATTGGTTTTTGACCTGGGCACTTGACTTAGATGAAACTCATCAAGTGTCATGGCCTCATCTTTGATTGCCTATAGGTATTTGATCATAATCGGATGGGTGGCCTCATAGTCACCATGGTATTGGCTAAAAATCATTTGTGAATCAGAGTAAGCGTCAACTTTTCTTGCCCCTGCCGCCTTACACATGCGGATACCATCTAACAGGGCTTCATATTCCGCCTCATTATTTGAGGCTTAAAACTTGAACCGTAGTGCATATTCGTACTTGTTTCCTTCAGGGGACTGGCATATAACGCCTACACCATAGCCGTTCATAGTAGAGCTCCCGTCTACATACACTTTCCAAACCTGGGTCAAGATTCTCCGGCTCAGTCGGCCTTGTCATTTTGACAATGAAGTCGGCAAACGCCTGACCGTTCACTGCCTTCCTTGGTTCGAAAGTGATTTCAAGACTTTGCATTTCAATAGCTCATTTGAGCATCTTGCTGGATGACTCCAAAGTTGTCATTATCCGCTTGAGGGGTTGATTTGTGTAGATTACAACCGGATGTGCCAAGAAATAAGATTTTGACTTCTTGACTGCCATGAAAATTGTAAGGCCAAAATTTTCAACAAAGGGGTACCGTAATTCAGCATTTCGAAGAACATGGCTAATGAAATAGACCGGGAGGCTTATGCCGTCTCTCTAAGCCAGGAGAACAGCACTGAGGGCATGGTCTGAGATGGCCAAATACATGTAAAGCACTTCCTGTGGCAGAGGGCAGACAAGCCTTGGCAATGAGTTCAAGTGTTCTTTCAACTTCTGAAAGGCTGCCTCAACATCCTCCCCCCATTCAAATCTAGTCTTCTTTTTTATTGCTTGGAAAAAATAAAGGCACTTGTTGCCTGACCGGCTGAGGAATCTCCTCAATGCCGCCAGACAACCGGTTAATTTTTGGACTTCTTTGATAGTGCGGGGTGACTTCATGTCAATGACCGCCTGTATCTTTTCCGGGTTGGCCTCTATCCCCCTTTGATCAATCAGAAATCCAAGAAACTTCCCAGACTTAACACCAAAGACACACTTCTTTGGATTAAGCATGACCTTGTGCCGCCTGAGGGTGGTGAAGGTTTCTCGGAGGTCAGCAAGGTGATCCGTCTATAGCTTGGATTTGACTATCATGTCATCAATGTACGCCTCTACATTCCTCCCAATTTGATTAATGAAGACTGTATTAATCATTTGTTGGAAAGTAACAGGCGCATTCTTCAACCCAAACGGCATCACAGTATAATAGAATAACCCCTGATCAGTGACGAATGCCGCCTTTTCTTTATCTTTCTTCCACAAGGGTATCTGATGAAAGCCTGAGTAGGCATCCATAAAGCTCATTAAGGCATGACCGGCTATAGAGTCGACCAGATTATCGATCTTTGGAAGTGGATAATTATCCTTCGAACATGCCTTGTTCAGGTCAGTGTAATTAACACACATGCGCCAGGTACCGTTCGGCTTTTTACAAGAACAACATTTGCAACCCAGTCCAGGAAGTAATATTGCCAAATAAACCCAGCATCCAACAACGTCTTGACTTCGACAGCTGCCGCCTGACTTCTTTCCTCACCGTGATTCCTTTTCTTTTGCCTAAACGACTTCTTTTTTGGATCTATGGCGAGTTTGTGGATAGCGAGATCCGGGCTGATGCCTAACATCACTTCCCCTTCAAAGGAAAAAATGTCCTTAAATTCTTTCAGCAGATGGTGCAAGTCTGCACCCAACTTGGCAAATGCAACCGTCCCAACCTTAACAGTTTGCTCCGGACGTGTATCGTCCAAAACAATGTCAATATGTTCACCAGCCAGCTGGGGACGGAGTTCGTCTGACCGTTCTCCGGTCAGTGATTGCTATTGCTTCTCTTTTTTGATGGCCACCAGCTGGTCGGCCTTTCTCTTTTTGCCGGCTGCCATTGGAGCAGGCACGACTTCTTTGACCTCAACAAGGTCTATAGGTTCTTCCCCGTGGCCGGATGCAGCCACAATAGGCTTGACGGCTGAGAGGTAGCACTCCTTTGCCGTCTTCTAATCCCCGTTCAAAGAACTTACAGACCCATCATCTCTTTCAATTTTCAGGAGTATAAGGGATGGAATGATGACGACCTTGGACTCATTCAGTGTTGGACGACCTAAAATGAGATTATAGGCGGTCAACTTCTCAACGACCAAGAACCGGACTACCATGTGGCGTCCTTCTCCCTTCTCTCCTAACCGGATGGGTAGGTCAATCCTTCCCACCGGATGCACTACTCCACCCCCAAAACCAACTAAGGGGTGAGATACTTTGTGCATGCTGCTGGGTTTGTACTTGTGCTTTGCCAAGCACTTATGGCTGATCAGGTCAGACAAACTTCCAGTGTAAATAAGGATCCTGCCAACCTTCTGGTTGGCCACTTTGCATTCAATGACTATGGGGTCATCATGTGGCCGCCTGACCTTGCCCTTGTCTTTCTCAGTGATAATGACCTCAGGAAAAGTGTCTTCTGACGCCTGGCCCTCATCAACTGAACGGACATCCAACCGCCAATTGTAATCCTTGGTGCCCTGGATGGTTGGGCCCCCTCCAGCAAAGCCGCCTGCTATGGTAAAGATCGGCTCTTCATCAGTGTTCGAACTATTAGCAGATTGAGGTGCCTTTTTTGGACGGCTGTCCGTTCTTAGTCCTTAGGTGTTGGGTTTCGTAGCGTCCAACGCTACACGGAAGAGAAACCCGCCCAAGACCCGCTCCAATAATTAAAGCAATAAAGCATGCATAAACATAATTAAACAATAATTAAGAGAAGGGATAAAGAAGTAATACCCTTGAAGCGTGCTTCGCTCGTAAACCGAGCTCTTACTTCGAAGCTTAAAGTCTCACAAGCGTGACGGCCTCCAACGGCTCGTACCCACGACCCGACCCGAACGATCTTCATCTCGAGGGTTAGTCGAGACTTGACCAAGTATAAAACTAGAGTTTTACGAACTTACAGGTTTTCTCAATAATATGAGATGCCTTTTTGAGTTCCACTCAAATTGATTTCCAAATTCCCAATAATGGGGTATTTATAGGGAAATGCAACTTGCACTCCCATTCATGATCAATGTGGGATAGTTGCATTTTTCATCTAATTTATTTAAATAAAAAATAAATTATAAAACAATGCAATCAACAATCAACAAGTGGCATGAGGAGAGAAGAGGTTAGGTGAGGACCATGACCATGGGGGGACCATTGCCTTGCTCCCTAAGGCATGGGTCTAAGCCTTGGTCCCCACTCTCCTTAAATCGGCATCAAGGACAAGGTGAACTGGCTGCCAGCCTTGGTGCCCTGCTAGCACAGACAGCCAGCCCTTGCCAGCACGCCCCAGCACATGCGTGCTGCTAGCGAGCCACGCATGCTGTCGGGCGCACAGCAGTGCTAGTTGCAGGGCTGCTAGTGCTAGGCTAGGCGTCAAGTTCGCTGCTCACTACTTGCTGCTTGGTACTGCCACGTGAAGGCACGCACACAAGTAAGCAAGCACAGCGTGCTGCTGCTGCGATGATGGTGCCATGCGCCTAGTGCTAGCGATGCACGCACACACGCAAGCTCCCAGCTGTGCGATGGTGTGCCGTGCGCCTAGTGCTAGCGATGCACACACACACGCAAGCTCCTAGCTTTGCGATGGTGTGCTGTGCGCCTAGTGCTAGCAATGCATGGACATACGCAAGCTCCTAGCTATGCGATGGTGTGTTGTGCGCCTAGTGCTAGCGATGCACGCACACACACAAGCTCCTAGCTATGCGATGGTGTTTTGTGCGCCTAGTGCTAGCGATGCACGCACACACGTTATCTCCTAGCTATGCGATGGTGCGATGCTAGCTCGAGCTAGCCTAGCGTCCACATGGCTAGGCCATTGTGATGCTACGGCTACGCTCGAACTTTTTGCTTGTTGATTTTGCGACGCTCGGTCTTAACGCCCTAGGCTCGATATCCGACGTTTGTGTTCGTAATGCTCTAGTGACTTATCAAATCCTTCGGATTGATTCGTCGGTTCGGATCGACAATTCGTTTGGGTTCGACCCGAAGGGTTCAGTCAAGATAAAGCTGTAATATTAATTATTCACTAATATTACAGATCGGAAGCGGCCTCCACCCAGGCATTCCGATCACTTGATCTCACTGAAGAATTAGCTTCCTGATAATTCTAAACCCTCTATCAGAACAATACACTTGTTGGAAGGACACCATTCCTTTCAATCTCCCACTTGTCCTTCAGACAAGTGTGCATACAGTGTATAGCCCGTTTCCTATGTCGCTTAATGTCTCTTCATGAACTATAAGGTAAGAATCTTCGTCATCCTTATTACGTCCAGAATTGTTTCTCGATCTCCTAGTTCGGCTGTCAATAAGCAAATGATTTCTAAAATCCATTTGAGCACGGCCATGCATTTTCACAGTCTCTCTCTTCGAGCAGCCTTGTGAACAACAAAGACATATTCCCCATTGTTAATAAGGGGACATTCCCAGTCTTATACTGTAAGCCTCTCTTACTAAGAGGACCTAATCTCCCGAGTGTTCCCGTTATAATCCCCAGTTATGGCGGACGTTTGACAACATCAAAGAGACTAGTACTCAAACAAGAGAACTTCACATTACTCATGGTTGAGGAAACAAGTTCCGATAGCTATAATGAGAAATGTACTTATGACGTTCTTAAATCTCTTAAAGTACTCTCATAGGTCGATCTGGTGCAGTTCCAAACTTGCACCTATATAAATGATTTATGACTACTATGTCCTTGCAGCACAAGAAACGGTGCTGTAAATCATACTACACACTAATCTCCAGTGGTCATTAATCGTCCATCTGTTAGATGACCTCGATTAGGGACAATTTTCGATTTAATATTCGATGTTCACTTAACAGGTGTTTCTTTATCCAAGACATGGTCTTGATACTCTGTTTTGAATATTTTCGTAAATCGAATGGACTCATTATTTAATTCTAAACCACAATTAAATAGTAATGGAGTGAATGATAATTTTGCACAAAAATTAATTACTCCATTAATGAATGGTGTTAATACAGTGTCTTACATTAAATATCCTATTTAATTAAAACACATGTACAGGGAATTTCAAAGCCAGTCTACAACATGCTTGATTCCCATCGCCTCAATGTGCTTGTTGTGTTTCACTTGAGGCAGAGGTTTAGTCAAAGGATCGGTCACATTTTCATCCGTTCTGATCTTACAAATTCTGATTTCACCTTCGGATTTCCATTCCCTTATCATGTGAAATCGCCTTTGGAAATGTTTGACCTTCTGGTGCTCTCTTGGCTCTCTGGCCTGAGCAATAGCTCCATTATTTTCAAAATAGAGATCTATTGGACACTTGATGGAGGGTACAACACCAAGTTCATTGACGAACTTATGAATCCAAACTGCCTCCTTAGCTGCTTCCGAAGCTGCCAAGTATTCGGCTTCAGTTGTAGAATCTGCAGTGGTGCTTTGCTTGGCACTCTTCCAACTAAACGCTCCTCCATTTTGGCAAAATATATACCCTGACTGTGACTTGAAGTCTTCCCTGTCAGTCTGGAAGCTAGCGTCGGTGTAACCTTCAACAACCAAATCTTCGTGGCCACCATAGACCAGGAATTTATCCTTGTTCCTTTTCAGGTACTTTAGGATATTCTTGGCCGCAGTCCAATGCGCCTCTCCTGGGTCTGATTGGTATCGGCTCATAGCGCTTAAGGCGTACGATACATCAGGCCTAGTGCATATCATGGCATACATGATCGATCAAATTAGCGAAGCATATGGAATCTGATTCATTCTCTTTCGCTCAACAGGTGTCTATGGACAATGTTTCTTGCTGAGAGTTACGCTATGGGACATGGGTAGATGCCCTCTCTTGGCATTCTCCATGCTGAATCGTGCCAGTACTTTATCAATGTAAGTACTGTGGCTCAATCCAATCATCCTCTTAGATCTATCCCTATAGATCTTGATGCCCAATATGTACTGTGCCTCTCCTAAGTCCTTCATTGAAAAGCACTTTCCTAGCCAGCCCTTTACGGACTCTAATAATTTTGTGATGTTTCCAATGAGCAATATGTGATCGACATATAGGACTAGGAATGCGATGTCACTCCCACTGACCTTCTTGTAAACACAAGACTCATCTGGATTCTTGATAAAACCAAACTTACTGATGGCTTCATCAAATTGTAAATTCCCACTTCTTCTTGCCTGCTTCAGTCCATAAATGGAATTCTTAAGCTTTCATACCTTTCCAGCGTTGCTTGGATCAACAAAACCTTCCGGATGTGTCATATACACAGTTTCTTCCAAAATCCCATTAAGGAAGGCGGTTTTGACGTCCATTTGCCATATTTCGTAATCGTAATATGCAGCAATCGCTAGGATGATCCGGACAGACTTAAGCATTGCGACTGGTGAAAAGGTTTCATCATAATCAATCCCGTGGATTTTCCTATAACCTTTTGCTACCAGTCTAGCTTTGTATATTGATACATTTCCATCTTTGTCTGTTTTCAATTTGTATATTGAAAATCCATTTGCAACCGATAAGTGTGTAACCTTCGGGCAAATTTACCAAGTCCCAGACTTGATTTTCAGACTTGGAGTCCATCTCAGATTTCATGGCCTCTTGCCATTTAGTAGAGTCGGGGCTTGTCATAGTTTGCTTGTATGTCGCTGGCTCATCTCCATCCACGACTAGGATGTCCTGATCTTCGGTTAAGACAATACCAAGGTATCTGTCTGGTTGAGATCTTTGCCGTTGGGCCCTAAGAAGGGTAATAGGCTGAGCATTTACATTGTCTATTTGATTCTGACCAATCTTATCAACCGCTTCTAAAGCATTTTGATTTTCAGTTTTATCAGGTTGACATTGTTGCTCGTCCTCTTGAACTTCGTCGAGTTCGATTCTCCTCCCATTTGTCATTTTGGAAAGGTGTTCCTTCTCCAAAAAGACACCATCACGAGCAACAAACACTTTGTTCTCCGATTTATTGTAGAAGTAATACCCCTTGGTTTCTTTTTGGTAGCCCACAAAGAAACACTTGTCTGATTTCGGGTGAAGCTTGTCATAAATTAATCGCTTGACATATGCTTCGCAACCCCAAATCTTAAGAAAAGACAACGTTGGAGGTTTCTTAGTCCATAATTCATATGGAGTCTTTTCGATAGCTTTTGACAGAGCACAGTTCAGTGTTAGTGCCGCAGTTAGTAGCGCATGTCCCCAGAAAGAGATAGGAAGTTCACTAAGACCCATCATTGATCGAACCATGTCTAACAAGGTTCGATTTCTCCTTTCGGATACTCCGTTCCATTGAGGAGTTCTAGGAGGTGTCAACTCTGAAAGAATACCATTTTCTTTTAAGTGATCGTCGAATTCATAGCTCAAATATTCGCCACCTCGATCCGATCGAAGTGCTTTTATCTTCTTGCCAAGTTGATTCTCAACTTCACTCTGAAATTCTTTGAATTTCTCAAAGGATTCAGATTTGTTCGACATAAGGTAGACATAACCTTATCTACTATGAATTGTCTTAGTTTTTTCAGCGGTATCAACATTTGTCTAATCATATGTAAAAACATGCAATTTCCATTGAACATATATAAACAAGACATTTTGAAACAACTATTGTCAAAGTCTTACACCATATAGATCATAGTATGTTCAAAAGCATGATGGAAACAACCATTGTTTAATTACATGTCATAGACAAAATAAATGTGCCTACAAGCATGACCAAAAGACCATCTTCGTCGTCCGCTCGTAGTTGCACATCCACTTGTGAAGCCCTCTCACTTGGTGCCTGAAAAAGGTAACGTAAAGTGAGTCATATGTGGTGTCCAATACCTATGAATAGCTTTTATACAAGTGCTAAGGAAGATACCTGAGGCAGATGCCACATTTGTCTCCTCCTCATCCTTGCGAAAGATCTTGCATTCTCGTTTGTAGTGACCTTGTTCACCACAACAGAAGCATCGCATCTTCGCTTTGACCTTCTTCTTCAAGGGTCTTTTGCTTGCTCCATGAGAGGTGGCTCGGATAAGCCGCTCTACCACAACTCTTAAAGAGTGAGTCTCCTCTACCACATCTATATGTGCCCTGAGAGCATCATAGCCCGAGTGGAGAGAAGCAAGCAAGACATGACCCGCCATCTCATCCTCCAATGGGATTCCGGGTTAAAGAGTTTAGTCATTCTAAGCACATGAGGTCGAATGGGCATACCAGGTCTCAATTTGGTATTACATACCCTTGACCAAAGCCGGTACCTCTCCTTTGCAAGACAACCCTTTTCCGGTGGCTTTATCTTCATGTTCGAAACTGACCTAGTCAACTCAAACACGAGTCCATCATAGTTGCCATTGTCACTCTTGGTGACTCTTATATTGACAACGTCCTCAAGTCCTTTGAGGAACATGTCCGGTGTAGGGTTTTGTAGTGACCCGACACTACGCGGAAGGAAACCCACCAAGACCCGCCCCTTAATTAAAACAATTAACAAGCATATTAAACTTGATCAAACAAGATTAAGAACAAGAATTATACCTTTGACACGTGCTTCGCTCCCAAAGAGCTCTTACTTCAAAATCCCGAAAACACGAGATTTCCGACTGATCGTACCCTCGACCCGACCCGAGCGTCCTAAGTCTTGAAGCTTAGTCAAGACCCGGACAAAATAACTATGAGTTTTACGAATCAAAGGTTTACTCTTTCTTAGAGTTGCCTTTTTAATTCCACTCAAGGTTGTATTTTCAAAATCCCAACCAAGTGGGTATTTATAGAGAATGGGGAATTGAAACCCCTTTTCATGATCAATGTGGGATCATGTGCAATTGCAATAATATATTTAATTCCAAAATAAATAATTAGGCAAAAGAAATCACAAGGCAACAATTGGCAAGAGGAGAGAATTGGTTAGGTGAGGACCATATCCCATGGGGGGACCATTGCCTTGTTCCCCAAGGGAAGCCTAGAGGCTTTGGTCCCCACCTCTCCTAAACCGCCACTCACAAGGCTGCTGGGCTAGCTGCCACCTGGTGCTGCCAGCACGCACAACCACCTAGCATGCTTGGCTGGCACAGCACGCATCACCCAGCCCAGCACTTGCGTGCTGCTAGCGAGCCACGCCTTGTGCTGGGCGCTGGGCGCTGCTGCCTTGCTATCGCAGGCACACACACATGCATGCGTGGTGCTGCTGCCTCGCTATTGTGAAAGGAATAGTGTCCTTCCAACAAGTGTATTTTTCCGGTAGAGGGTTCAGAATTATTACAGAGCTAATTCTTCAGTAAGGCCAAGTGATCTGAATGCCTAGGTGGAGGTCGCTTCCGATCAGTAATATCAATGTGCACTTGATGTTACAACTTAATCTTAACTGAACCCTTCGGGTCAAACCCAATCGAACCACCGATCCGAGACGACGAATTAATCCAAAAGGATTTAATAAGTCAGCGGAGTTTTACGAATACAGACGTCGAAAATCGAGCCTAGAACGTCGAGACCGAGCGTCGCAAAATCACAAAGCGACAAGTATGAACATAGCCCTAGCACCACACTGGCCTAGCCATGTGGATGCTAGGCTAGTTCAGGCTAGCATGAACCTAGCATGGCTAGGCGCAAGCCCAAGCACACAAGGTGTGCTAGGCAGCCCATCGCAAATGATATGCGCACCATAACACATCATCGCAGCCCATCGCAGGTGCTATGCGCACCATAGCACACCATCGCAACCAGCATGCCTGCGCACATGCGTGCCTTTGCATGGCACTGCTTCGCAGCATGTGTGCTAGGGTGCTAGGCACCATCGCATGCCCTCGCACAAAGCACAGCACCATGCTGGGCGCATGGCAGGACCACACGCACCAAGCACAGCTAGTGCTAGGCATTGGCGCATGCGTGGTGTTTGGCCGAGGCCTGTGCATGCGTAGTGCATGGTGCAAGGCCGAGGCTGATGCATGTGGTTGTGCGAGGGAGAGCTAGAAAGCTAGCAGCACGCATGCTAGGCATTGTGTGCAAGAAGGGCTAGATGCATGGCGCGCTGGTGTACGAGACTGATGCGTATGGATGGTGAGGCAAGAGGCCAGCATGCGTGGCTCGCTAGCAGCACGCATGCTGGCCATGCTAGCAGTGGTGCGAGAGATAGATGCGAGGCATAGCACCAGCGCCAGCACGCACCAGCGCATGGCACACACTAGCGCCAGCACGCAACACCAGCACAGCCCAGCAACAGCACGCACTGGCTGGCTGGCTGGGTGCTGGGCAGCAAGGGGGTGCTAGCTGGCAGCCTTAGCTGGTAGCCAGCTAGCCCTCCTTAACCTGGTTTTGTGCATAGAGTGTGGGGACCAAATCATGGCCTTGGGGATCAAGGAAATGGTCCCCCCAAGCCTTGGTCCTCACTTGGCTTTCTATATTATTATGCCATGTGTCGATTTGTGATTAAATTGATTAATTATTTGATTTGGAATTAAATAATTATCATTTTACCAACTCTCCCACATTGATGGGGGATTGGAAATCAAGGGATCATTTCCCTATAAATACCAAGCTTGGGTATTGGGAAATAAACAACCTTGAGTGGAATTAAAATGGCAACTCTAATTAAGAGTAAACCTTTGATTCGTAAAACTCATAGTTATTTTGTCCGGGTCTTGACTAACCTTCAAGACTTAGGACGCTCGGGTCGGGTCGAGGGTACGATCCGTCGGAGATCTCGTCTTTTCGGGATTTTGAAGTAAGAGCTCTTTGGGAGCGAAGCACGCGTCAAAGGTATAATTCTTGTTCTTAATATTGTTTCATTAAGTTTAAAATGCTTGTTAATTGTTTTAATTAAGGGGCGGGTCTTGGTGGGTTTCCTTTCGCGTAGTGTCGGTTCACTACGAAACCCTACATATCGCAGGCACACGCATATGCATGTGTGGTGCTGTTGCCTTGCTATCGCAGGCACAGGCATATGCATGCGAGGCTCTCGCATAGCCAGCACAGCCAGGCCAGCATACGCATGGCCCAGCCAGCGAGCACCACTCGCCCATGCTCGCACAGCTACGCGCATCCAGGCCAGCACGCACTAGCGCTGTGCTTGGTCCGTGGCCTGCGATGGTGCCTAGCACACACGCAAGGCCAGTGCTACCTGCCAGCTTGCTGTGCTATGGTGCGATAGGGCTGCGATGGTGCGTAGCATCATGCTAGGATTGCGATAGCGCCTAGGCATGATGCTAGGGCTGTGATAGTGCCTATCACACCATGGTGCGCCTAGCACACACATGGTGCGCCTAGGATTGCGATGAGCTAGCCTAGCCTAGCTACGGCTACGCTCATACTTGTTGCTTGTGATTTTGTGACGCTCGGTCTCGACGCCCCAGGCTCGATATCCGACTTCTGTATTCGTAAAACTACTGACTCATTAAATCCTTTCGGATTAATTCGTCGTCTCGGATCGGTGATTTGATTGGGTTCGACCAAAAGGGTTCAGTTAAGATTAAGCCGTGACATCAATTGTACATTGATATTACTGATCGGAAGCGGCCTCCACCTAGGCATTCCGATCACTTGACCTTACTGAAGAATTAGCTCTGTAATAATTATGAACCCTCTATCGAAAGAATACACTTGTTGGAAGGACACCATTCCTTTCAATCTCCCACTTGTCCTTCCGGACAAGTGTGCATACAGTGTATAGCTCATTTCCTATGTCACTTAATGTTTCTTTGTGAACTATAAGGTAAGATTCTTTGTCATCCTTACTACATTCAGAAGTGTTTCTCGATCTCCAAGTTCGACTGTCAATAAGCAGATGATTTCTAAAATCCATCTGAGCACGGCCATGCATTTTCACAGTCTCGCTCTTCGAGCGGCCTTGTAAACAACAAAACATTTTTCCCTATTGTTAGTAGGGGGACAATCCCAGTCTTGTATTGTAAGTTCTTCTTACTAAGAGGACATAGTCTCCTGAGTGTTCCCGTTATGATCCCCAATTACGACAGACGTTTGGAAACATCAAAGAGTCTAGTACTCAAACAAGAAAACTTCACAGTACTCATGGTCGGAGGAAACAAGTTCCGATAGTCATAATGAGAAATGTACTTATGACAAAATTTAACTTTTCTTAAAGTACTCTCATAGGTCTTATCCAGTACAGTTCCAAACTGTGCCTGTGTAAATGATTTATGACCGTCACGTCCTCGCAGCACAAGAAACTGTGATGTAAATCACACTACACACTAATCTATGGCGGTCATCAATCGTCCATCTGTTAGATGACCTCGATTAGGGACAATTTTCGATTTAATATTCAATGTTCACTTAACAAGTGTTTCTTTATCCAAGACATGGTCTTGATACCCTGTTTTGAATATTTTCGTAAATCGAATGGACTCATTATTTAATTCTAAACCACAATTAAATAGTAATGGAGTGAATAATAATTTTGCACAAAAATTAATTACTCCATTGATGAATGGTGTTAATACAGTGTCTTACATTAAATATCCTATTTAATTAAAACACATGTACAAGGAATTTCAAAGCCAGTCTAAGACATGCTTGATTCCCATCGCCTCAATGTGCTTGTTGTATTTAACTTGAGGCAGCGGTTTAGTCAAAGGATCGGATACATTATCATCCGTGCCAGTCTTACAAATTCTGATTTCACCTTCGGATTTCCATTCCCTTATCATGTGAAATCGCCTTTGCACGTGTTTGACCTTCTGGTGCTCTCTTGGCTCCCTGGCCTGAGCGATAGCTCCATTGTTATCACAATAGAGATCTATCGGCCCCTTGATTGATGGTACAACACCAAGTTCGCTAATGAACTTGCGAATCCAAACAGCTTCCTTGGCAGCTTCTGAAGCGGCCAAGTACTCGGCTTCAGTTGTAGAGTCTGCAGTGGTGCTCTGCTTGGCACTCTTCCAGCTAAACGCTCCTCCATTCAGACAGAATATGTACCCCGACTGTGACTTGAAGTCGTCTTTGTCAGTCTGGAAGCTAGCGTCGGTGTAACCTTCAACAACCAGTTCTTTGTGGCCTCCATACACCAGGAATTTATCCTTGTTCCTTTTAAAGTACTTAAGGATGTTCTTGGCCCCAGCCCAATGCGCCTCTCCTGGGTTCGATTGGTATTGACTCGTTGCACTCAGGGCATACGATACATCTGGCCTTGTACATATCATGGCATACATGATCGTTCCGATTAGCGAAGCATATGGGATCTGATTCATTCTTTCTCGCTCAACAGGTGTCTGTGGACACTGTTTCTTGCTGAGAGTTACGACATGGGACATGGGTAAATGCCCTCTTTAGGCATTCTCCATGTTGAATCGAGCCAGTACCTTATCAATGTAAGTACTCTGGCTTAATCCAATCATCCTCTTAGATCTATCCCTGTAGATCTTGATGCCCAATATGTACTATGCCTCTCCTAAGTCCTTCATTGAAAAGCACTTGCCCAACCAGCCCTTTACGGACTCCAACAATTTTGTGCTGTTTCCAATGAGAAGTATGTCATCGACATACAGGACTAGGAATGTAATATCACTCCCACTGACCTTCTTGTATACTCAAGATTCATCTGGATTCTTGATAAAACCAAACTTGCTAATGGCTTCATCAAATCGCAGATTCCAACTTCTGCTGGCTTGCTTTAGTCCATATATGGACTTCTTCAGCTTGCAAACCTTTCCAGCGTTGCCTGGATCGACAAAACCTTCTGGCTGTGTCATATACACATTTTCTTCCAAAATTCCATTAAGGAAGGCGGTTTTGACATCCATTTTCCATATTTCATAATCGTAATATGCAGCAATCGCTAGGATGATCTGGACGGATTTTAGCATTGCAACTGGTGAAAAAGTTTCGTCATAGTCAATGCCGTGGACTTGTCTATAACCTTTTTCCACCAGTCTAGCTTTGTATATTGATACATTTCCATCCTTGTCTGTCTTCACTTTGAATATCCATTTGCAACCAATGGGTGTGTAACCCTCGGGCAAATTCACCAAGTCCCAGACTTGATTTTCAGACATGGAGTCCATCTCGGATTTCATGGCCTCTTGCCATTTTGCAGAGTCGGGGCTCGTCATAGCTTGCTTGTATGTCGCCGGCTCATCACCATCCATGACTGAGATGTCCTGATCATCAGTTAAGACGATACCGAGGTATCTGTCTGGTTGAGATCTTTGTCGTTGCGACCTATGAAGGGTAATCGGTTGAGCATTTACATTGTCTGTTTGATTCTGACCAATCTTCTTAGATGCTTCCAAAGTATCTAGATTGTCAGTTTTGTCAGGTTGACATTGTTGCTCGTCATCTCGAACTTCGTCGACTTCGATTTTCCTCCCACTTGTCATTTTGGAAAGGTGATCCTTCTCCAAAAAGACACCATCACGAGCAACAAAAACTTTGTTCTCGGATTTATTGTAGAAGTAATACCCTTTGGTTTCTTTTGGATATCCCACAAAGAAACACTTATCCGATTTGGGGTGAAGTTTGTCCGAAATTAATCGCTTGACATATGCTTCGCATCCCCAAATCTTGAGAAAAGATAACTTAGGAGGTTTCTTAGTCCATAATTCATATGGAGTCTTTTCAACAGCTTTTGACGGAGCTCTATTCAGTGTTAGTGCTGCAGTTTGTAGCGCATGTCCCCAGAAAGAGATAGGGAGTTCACTAAGACCCATCATTGATCGAACCATGTCTAACAAGGTCCGATTCCTCCGTTCGGACACTCCGTTCCATTGAGGAGTTCCGGGAGGTGTCAACTCTGAAATAATGCCATTTTCTTTCAAGTGATCGTTGAATTCATAGCTCAAATATTCGCCACCTCGATCTGATCGAAGTGCTTTAATTTTCTTGCCAAGTTGATTTTCAACTTCTTTCTGAAATTCTTTGAACTTTTCAAAGGATTCAGATTTATTCGACATTAAGTAGACATAGCCATATCTACTATAATCATCAGTGAAAGTGATGAAATATCGGTAACCTTGTCTTACGGGTGTGCTCATTGGTCCACATACATCCGTGTGTATTAGACCTAATAAGTCACTTGCCCTTTCTCCCAACTTGGAGAATGGCTGTTTTATCATCTTGCCTAATAAGCATCCTTCGCAATTTTCAAATGACTCTAAGTCAAATGAGTCAAGAACACCTTCTTGAAGAAGTTTCTTGATGCGTTTGATGTTAATATGCCAAAGACGACAATGCCACAAGTAGGTTTGATTCGACTCGATGGTCTTAGCTAGTGGTATCAACTTTTGTCTAATCATATGTAAAAACATGCAATTTAATTGAACATAAGACAAACTTGAAACAACTATTGTCAAAGTCTTACACTTAAAATTCCTAGGTGTCCAACACCGTGGATCATAGTATATTCAAAGGCATGATTAAAAACTAGAATTAGTTTAATTACATGTCATAGACAAAATAGTGCATGCAAGCACGACCGAAAAACCATCTTCGTCGTCTTCTTGTCCATGCACCAACAGTTGATAAGCTTCTCACTTGGTTCCTGAAAAGGCAACATTAAGTGAGTCATACTTGGTATCTAATACCTATGATAAGCTTAATCCACAAGTGTTAAGGAAGATACCTGAGGTAGTCGGAGTGATCCCCTCTTCCTTGACGAGCATGCAGTCTCTCTTATAGTGGCCTTGCATGCCACAATGGAAGCATCTCATCTTTGCCTTGACCTTCTTGAACTCCGTCTTCTTAGCTCTCAAGGGCCTTTTGGTCATTCCATAGCCAGTGGCTTAGCTAAGAAGTTGCACCACCTCCTTGAGGGAGTGTGTCTCCTTTCCCGCAGCGATATGCACTCTAAGTGCATCATAGCCCGAGTGGAGTGAAGCAAGCAAGATATGCCCCGCCATCTCATCTTCCAATGGGATTCCGAGAAGCTGCATGTGTTTGAAGAGTCTAGTCATTCCAAGCACATGAGGTCGGAGGGGCATGTCGGGTCTCAATTTGGCATTGTAGACCTTTGTCCAAAGCCGACGCCTTTCCTTAGCAAGACATCCCACGCTTGGTGGCTTTATCCTCATGTTTGAAAGTGACCTAGTCAAGTCAAACACGAGGCCATCAAAGTTGCCATTGTCACTCTTGGTGACTCTTACATTGACAACGTCCTAAAGTGCTTTGAGGAACATGTCCGGGAGATAGGAGGTAAGACTTTCCTTCCAATATTCCGGGATGGAATTTTCCATAAGTCGTGAGACCCTTTTGCAATTGGAAGACCATTCTTTATGAGCCTCATCGGTCCAGATTCCCTTGGCAAAGAAGCTTGGAATGGGAGTATCAAGGGTATACTCCAAGGAACAATTTCGAAGAGTTCTCCTGAGTTCCTCCTCCCATTCCTTGAAGTTGACCAAGTTTAAGGAAAAGGCCAACTTCTCGGGGAGTTCCGGGCACATATGGTCGTTGTTTGAGTTACTTGCAGACATTGTTCTACAATTGAAAGAATTTGAAGTGAAAACCATTCATACATCAATAAGTTGAAATTTAAGACGTTCATGCAAATATTCAATCTTATTGAGCATTTTATCCACGCATTTTAAAAAATTGTCCCTTATGGGCGAGAATAAAATGATTCCGAGATCCCAAAAATAAAAGAAATGGTTAAGCATGCTTTGGCTTATCTTAATCATTAAATATCTTAAGGTAAGCAATCCAATTGCTAATAGCTCCAAGCTACTCTCGGTTTGATAAAATATCGCATCTAATGCATCCTTGACATTTTATCTCTTTTGCCACGACATCTAAGGACTCCTTACTGATATCGTTGAGCTTAACCAAGACAACTTGTATACCTAGTATACCTTACGTTCCTAGGGAAGTAGTGATGCCTCGCTTTGGCGTAATCCATCACGTACGCGCATTAGTTCGGTAAGTGTTGTTCTTGGAACGACAAATTTTAGCTCAATATTATTAAGGGACCTAGGGTTTCTATGTTGGTTGATTTAAGTGAACTTAACTAATCGTCGCAACATAATAGAAATCCTAGACATGCATCTAGCAATCATATATAATAACAATATATATAAGGCATAAAAATAGATGCATTTTGCAACTAGCATGACCCCTTGAAATCTTCAATTTCCATGGGTCTTCATCTTGGCTCGTCTTCGTCGAAACGCCGTCTTGAGACATCTTGGCCAAAATGAAATAAAAGAAGCTAGCTAGAACGACTAAGATTAATCTAATAGTACAAAAATACTTAACGGTTCGCAGACCGTATTTAGATTTACAAAAATACATAACAGAACGCAGTCCGTATTTTCTATCCTAGTCGGGGCCCACTAGTTGCCATTTTCAAAGAACCTGTTTTGAAAACAATCTTCCATGCAATTTTACGAAATACATAATTAAACACGCAAAACTAGTAACTAACTTAGGTGGTTAATCCAATTAATGCGCCTAATTAAAACTAGTCAAAGTGGTTTAATCCATTATTTCTAAACGCAAAATGCTAACGCACTTAATTAATCTCCCACTAAATTCCGCATTCGTACTTAATTAATCCGATTAATTAAGTCCGCATAACCCATAATTTGTCAAAAAAATTTGCAAAATCGAAAATCGAGGTTTTTAGCCTCGTTAAAATAATTAAAAATGGCCAAAAATTCGCAAAAACATAGCTCAAGCAATAAGCAAAATGTCCCACAAAGCCCTTTGAGGGTGGCCCAGCCAGCGAGCACCACTCGCCCATGCTCGCACAGCTACGCGCATCCAGGCCGGCACGCACTAGCGTTGTGCTTGGTGCGTGGCCTGCGATGGTGCCTAGCACACACGCAAGGCCAGTGCTACCGGCCAGCTTGCTGTGCTATGGTGCGATAGGGCTGCGATGGTGTGTAGCATCATGCTAGGGCTGCGATAGCGCCTAAGCATGATGATAGGGTTGTGATAGTGCCTAGTACACCATGGTGCGCCTAGCACACACATGGTGCGCCTAGGCTTGCGATGAGCTAGCCTAGCCTAGCTACGGCTACGCTCATAAATGTTGCTTGTGATTTTGCGACGCTCGGTCTCGACGCCCTAGGCTTGATATCCGACGTCTGTATTCGTAAAACTCTGCTGACTCATTAAATCCTTTCGGATTAATTCGTTGTCTCGGATCGCTGATTCGATTGGGTTCGACCCGAAGGGTTCAGTTAAGATTAAGCTGTGACATCAATTGTACATTGATATTACTGATCGGAAGCGGCCTCCACCTAGGCATTCCGATCACTTGACCATACTGAAGAATTAGCTCCGTAATAATTCTGAACCCTCTATCGGAATAATACACTTGTTGGAAGGACACCATTCCTTTCATCCGGAAAATAGAAGGAGGGCTTTTCCTTCCAATCTTCCGGGATGGAATTAGCCATAAGTCGTGAGACATTCTTCATGAGCCTCGTCGGTCATGATCCCCTTAGAGAAGAAGCTTGACATGGGAGTATCAAGAGTGTTCTCAAAGGAACAATTCCGAAGAGTTTTCCTGAGTTCCTCCTCCCACTCCTTGAAGTTGACAAAGTTAAGGCAAAAAGCCAACTTTTCAGGGAGTTCCGGGCTCATAGAATTGTTGTTTGAGTTACTTACGGACATGTTTCTACAATTGAAAGAATTTGAAATGAAAAACCATTCATAAACCAATAAGTTTGAATTTAAAAGGGTTCATGCAAATTTTCAATCTTATTGAGCATTTTATCCACGCATTAATAATTTGTCCCTTTTGGCGAGAATAAAATGATTCCCAAATCCCAAAAATCAGAAAGTGATTAAGCATGCTTTGGCTTGTCTTAATACTTAATATTTTAGGGTAATCAATCCAATTGCTAATAGCTCTAAGCTACTCTCGGTTTGATAAAATGTCGCATCTAATGCATTCTTGACATTTTATCTCTTTTGCCACGACATCTAAGGACTCCTTACTGATATCGTTGAGCTTAACCAAGATCAACTCGTATACCTAGTATACCTTACATTCCTAGGGAGGTAGTGATGCCTCGCTTTGGCGTAGCCCATCACGTACGCGCATTAGTTCAGCAAGTGTTGTTCTTGGAACGACAAATTTTAGCTCAATATTTTAGGGACCTAGGGTTTCTATTTTGGTTGATTTAAGTGAACTAAACTAAACATCGCAACATTTGAAATCCTAGACATGCATCTAACATTCAAATATATATAAGCAAAATAATATATATGAAGCATAAAAATAGATGCATTTGGCAACTAGCATGACCCCTTGAAATCTTCAAATCTTCAAGGGTCTTCATCTTGGCTCGTCTTCATGGAAACACCGTCTTGAGACATCTTTGCCAAAATAAAATTACTAGCTACTACCACTAGGATTAATCTAATTATTAAGGTACAAAAATACTCAACGGTACGCAGACCATATTTAGCTTTACGAAAATACGTAATGGAACGCAATCCGTATTTTCTATCCTAATCGGGCCCCACTAGTTGCCATTTTCACGAAACCTGTGAAACAATATATTTTCCACTCATCCATTTACTATATGTGAATGGCCCATGCATTTTACGACGAAAAAACAAGTAATAATGCACAACACGCGAAAACTAGTAACTAACTTAGGTTGTTAATCCGATTAACATGCCTAATTAAAACTAGTCAAAGTTGTTTAATAATATTATTTTTATGAAGGCGCAATTTGTTCACGAAAAATTCATAAGCTCCCACTAAATTACGCTCCCAAATTTTGTCAAAATTAAAATTTTGCAAGAGCCGAAAAAATCGAGGTCTAACCTCGTTAAAATTTTTTTTAATAAATTTAAAAACGGCAAAATTTTGCAAAAACGATAGCCCAAAATCAAGCAAAACAGCCCACCCTCAAAATACGAGGGCTGCGCACCATGGCTACTAGGCAGCCCATGCGTTGCGTCTGGTGCTGGGCGCTAGCAAGCTCGCTTACCGCAGCATGCCATGCTAGCTGCTTCCTGACGCTAGCAGCAGTGGGCTGGCTGGCTGGTGCTTGCTGCCTCGCTGCTCAACAGTACGCACAAGCACTCCAGCAACCTAAGGCCCACGCATCCAGCCATCTCACGCAACAGCAGCCCATTGCCACACCGTAGCAGCACTTCAAGGCATTCCCCTTTGTGCGCACCATAGGCAGACACATGTGGGCTGCTAAGCAGCCCAACTAGCCTTGGTGACGCTTGGGTAATGTTGCCTCGATTTGCATGCCCTTTCTCGGGATTTTAATCCCGATTTACGTTTGACATAAAATTAATTCTAAATTTATTTTAGAATGAATTTAGGGCAAAATGAAATAAAATAAGTCCAACTTAATTAATTCAATTTTAATGGTGCACAAGCCTAAATTATCCAAAATTACCTTTTGAAATAATTTAGGTCTTTCTTGATGCTTTAAAATTGAAGGGCTATACCCATATTTAATTTAACCAAAGTGTAAATTAATGACGAGTTTTGACAAAATAGGGAGTTGGAAAATAAAACCAATCATCCAATAAAATTTTTCCAACTTTTAACTTGTGTAAAATAACAAAATTACTTCTTCCAATATGAAGATTAATCAAGATCTAATCACAAGTACTTGAACTTTAAGGACTTTAATCAACACAATAATAACTAAATCAAAAATTAGTTCAACCATGGAATTTAGAATCAAAGTTCCAACCATTTAAACACTCAAAGATTGGATCTTTAATATACAAGGAACTTTAAATTTCACATTCACAATAAACATTCACACTTTAATGCAATTTATTTGCATGATTGTGAAATAACAAGTTTATGTAAGAAATTGAACATACCAACTTAAGCACACATTATGACTTCATAACCATGCTTAAAAGGGTTTATAATTGCAGTAGATTAGAGATGCAACCATACATTTAATCTACCCTTAACATGCATAAATTAATCAAGGCATAAAGATTTAAAATTTTTCGTCAAAAACGAAAAAACCCCTCGAAAAACATATTTCAGGGAGGATTTTGGCTTCTGGACAACTCTAAAAGGATCAGAAACGATTTAGAACATCGATTCCATGCAAAAATCACTATTTTTGAGTCGAAATCTGGGTTCGTCAGCCAAATTAAAAAATACGAGTTTTAAAAATTAATTAAAACGAGCTTCTAATCCAATTAGAAAGCACAACCAGAAATTTATATCCATTATAAATCACCTTAATTAATTACAAATTGCAATAATTAAAAAGAGCGCGACTCCGATACCGCTGTTGGGTTTCGTAGCGTCCAACGCTACGTGAAAGAGAAACCCGCCCAAGACACGCTCCAATAATTAAAGCAATAAAGCATGCATAAACAATAATTAAGAGAAGAGATAAAGAAGTAATACCCTTGAAGCGTGCTTCGCTCGTAAACTAAGCTCTTACTTCGAAGCTTAAAGCCTCACAAGCGTGACGGCCTTCAACGGCTCGTACCCACGACCCGACCCGAACGATCTTCGTCTCGAGGGTTAGTCGAGACTTGACCAAGTATAAAACTAGAGTTTTACGAATTTAAAGGTTTTCTCAATAATAAGAGATGCCTTTTTTAGTTCCACTCAAGTTGATTTCCAAATGCCCAATAATGGGGTATTTATAGGGAAATGCAACCTGCACTCCCATTCATGATCAATGTGGGATAGTTGCAATTTTCGTCTAATTTATTTAAATAAAAAATAAATTATAAAACAATGTAATCAACAATCAACAAGTGGCATGAGGAGAAGAAAGGTTAGGTGAGGACCATGACCATGGGGGGACCATTGCCTTGCTCCTCAAGGCATGGCTCTAAACCTTGGTCCCCACTCTCCTTAAGCCGGCAACAAGGACAAGGTGAGCTGGCTGCCAGCCTTGCTGCCCAGCTAGCACAGCCAGCCTGCCCTTGCCAGCACGCCCCAGCACATGCGTGCTGCTAGCGAGCCACCCATGCTGCTGGGCGCACAACAGTGCTAGGCGCTGGGCTGCTAGTGCTAGGCTAGGCGTCAAGCTCGCTGGTCGCTGCTTGCTGCTTAGAGCTGCCATGTGAAGGCACGCACACAAGCAAGCAAGCATAGCGTGCTGTTGCTGCGATGGTGATGCCATGTGCCTAGTTTTAGCGATGCACACCCACACGCAAGCTCCCTGCTGTGCGATGGTGTGCTATGCGCCTAGTGCTAGCAATGCACGCACACACGTAATCTCTTAGCTATGCGATGGTGTGCTATGCGCCTAGTGCTAGCGATGTATGCACACCCGCAAGCTCCTAGCTATGCGATGGTGTGTTGTGCGCCTAGTGCTAGCGATGCACGCACACACGCAAGCTCAGAGCTATGCGATGGTGTGCTGTGCGCCTAGTGCTAGCGATGCACACACACATGCAGGCTTCAAGCTATGCGATGGTGTGTTGTGCGCCTAGTGCTAGCGATGCACGCACATACGCAAGCTCCTAGCTATGCGATGGTGCGATGCTAGCTCGAGCTAGATTAGCGTCCACATGGCTAGGCCATTGTGATGCTATGGTTACGCTCGAACTTGTTGCTTGTTGATTTTGCGACGCTCGGTCTCGACGCCCTAGGCTCGATATCTAACGTCTGTGTTCGTAATACTCTAGTGACTCATCATATCATTCGAATTGATTCGTCGGTTCGGATCAGCAGTTCGTTTGGGTTCGACCTGAAGGGTTCAGTCAAGACAAAGCTGTAATATTTATTATTCACTAATATTACAGATCGGAAGCGGCCTCCACCCAGGCATTCCGATCACTTGATCTCACTGAAGAATTAGCTTCCTGATAATTCTGAACCCTCTATGAGAATAATACACTTGTTGGAAGGACACCATTCCTTTCATTAGGGTCACCTTGGACTTCAAAATGTAGGACTTCAGCAATCCTTTATCGTCCAGAAGGTCCAATAACCATTTAAGGCTGTAACAGTCATTGGTGTTATGGCCTATGTCCTCATGGAAATGACAGTATTTGTTTTTTTTCTAATTTCTGGCGGAACCCGTCATTGCAGCCGGTTTCTCAATAGTCACCCGGTCTTTGTTCTCCATGAGGATGGATTAGCAATCCTTGTTAAACTCGTACTTGGGGACGTACGGTTTAAACTCCTTTTCTTTCTTCTTCTTCTAGGATGGCTGTTCAGAATCATCTGCCACCTAAACTTCTTTTCTTTTCTTGCTCTCTTCTTTATTAGCCGGCTGAGCAGGCCGACTATCTTTTTTGTCGAACTTCTTACGGTCCAGCTGTTTGCTGATGGCACAAAGTTCAATCGCCTGTACATAGGCTTCCTCCTCCATCAGCGCCTCTTGGAGGTTTGCAACCCTCTTTTTGACAAGGTCGAACTTAAAGGTCAACCCGTCTTTCAGAACTTTGAAGAAGTCTATGTAAGCCACTTTGTCAAACAGCCCTTGAATCTGAATTCTCATCAGATTGAACCGCCTAACGTAGGACCTAAGCTCTTCTTTATCTCCCTGCTGTATAACACCCAAGTCTAGACTTGTTTTCTTTGCAGGGATGTTTATAGAGAAGTTGGAAGCAAACAAGTACGCAAACGTCTTGAAGCTGTTTATGCATCCTGCTGGCAGGTTGCCAAACCATCATTGGGCAATGCCCTTCAATGTAGCCGGGAAGCATCGGCACCAGGTGGCATCGTCCAACTCCTGTAGGTACATGAGGTTAGTGTAGGCCATCAGGTGGTCTTCAGGGTTGGTGGTACCATCATAAGTACCTACCAACACATTTTTAACCTTGGTCGGCTGGGCCGCCTCGGTTATCTCCTTGGAGAACGCAGAAGGCTATTTCCCCAAGTTTGAGTAGACGAAGCTGCCAGTCCAAAGGTTGGACATTCTGTGCCGCCTAACCCCCAAAGAAAGCCGACTGCATATATTGTTGCCTATATGGCATGTATGGCTACTGAGGCACATACGGAGCAGAATGGATTTTCTAAGGATCAGAGTGGAAAGACAGGCCGCCTGACTAACCCTCTTGGTTTGATTGCGAATACCTCATCGAGGTATTCTCAAAGATATCTGGATTAACATCCGGGCATCCTAATAAGTCTTCTTTGATCCATCCGGCTGAATTTGGAGAATGGCCTTCTTCTTCCCTATTTCAAGAAATCGAATTTTGGACAGATCAACCATGGGCCAGTCCCTCTCCTTTGGTTTAGGATGAGGAGTAGGCACATGATCTTTGACAGGCTTCTTCTTCCTTGAGGGAGAAGGTTTCTTGGCCGAGTGACCCCTGTTGGTGTCAGCCGTCTTTTTGTCGATTAGGTCCTTGATTTCCGCTTTAAAACTTGTCATGAATTTCATGAGTTCGTCTCTAGTAACGGGGTTGCGAATTAAGCCGCCTGGGGTTGTGCAGAAGGCTGTCCGATTGGCTCGCTTGGACTAGCCTGATCTTCGCCCCGTTCCCTCGTTTCCATGGGACGGGTGCGTCTGGTTCTGAGTGACCAGTCTGGGGCCACATAGGTTTCGACATCGATGTCGTCACCACTGTCTTGGTTTATATAGACCTCAAAGTCGGTCGTAGATCGTTTCTCATTAGGAGGTGGTACAGACTCATGTGAAGCCATCTTAGAAGTATTCTCCCTATAGATGGCGCCTTCGGGAGAGTTACAATTCCAAGACTGGATTCCGGGTGCCTGTACCTACAAAACAACGGAGACTCCGGTTGAGTGGTCTATTGCGTATTAAGTTAGAACGTGTATGGAGTCTGTAAAAAGTGCGGAAAGTAAAGTATCTTCTCGTATTTCGAGAGAATATCTACAACTAATGAGTGCTCTGTTTTGTGAATATTTCTGAATGTACTCCCAGGTGGGAACATCTCCCTATTTATAGGGTCTCGAAATGCGTGCACCATCCTAGGTTACGGAAACCTAGGAATGGTGGGATATCTCGGGAATTAGGCCAGGAAGGCTGTCTTTTTCCAAATGATTGGGCGTGCCACGTGTCAAGAGAGGATTGGTTCCTTTGATTGGTCCACGTGGCCTAGGGTATTTTTTACCCAAAACAAGACTTATGTATATATTATACTTTTATCCATTTATGTACTTACTTAGTCTTTATTCATTCTTACACTGTTTATGTGCATGTGCGTGTGTGATTTTGTGACAAATTTCGCGCAAAAATTCCGTCATTTTTATTATCATTGGAGGGTATTCGACTTTCTCCCCCAAAAAGAAAAATAAAAAATGGAAAATGGTAAAAATTAAGTGGGAACTTAATTGATCAATTAACTTGAAAATTCTAAAAAATAAATTCCAAATCAATTAGGATTAAACCAAAAGGTTAAGTCATCACAGGATAAGGTAGGAAAAAGTGAAAAACTTGATAAAATCCGGAAAAATCAAAGTGCATATTCGAGTCAAAATCAAATCAGTGGATTAATCAGGACGCACTTTTTGTCGTTGACGTTAGATTTTATCGTGGCGCGATAGGCTTGTTGCGGCGCGATGACTTTGCCGTGGTGGGACAGCTCTATCGCGACGTGATGAATCTGGGAAATTCGAGTCCGAATACAACTCGATTTCTGCATCAATTTTGCGTATAAAAAAGCCCCCAAATTCGCCATATTTTGCATAATTCGAGTCATTAGCTTCTAAATTCTTCTAGCTTTTATAATTTAGTAGTCATGTCTAAGAGTTTCTGTGGATTCACCCGTGAGCGGTGTCGGTCTCTGACCACTAGTGAGAGGAAAGAGCTTGAGTATCTGAACATGAGTGGTCTATTGCGTATTAAGGGTGTAGATTTCGATAGTGATTTTATTCATACCCCAATAGAATACTAGGACCCCAACACTTACTGTTTTAGGCTAGGAAACGATGAAATTAGCCCCCTGCCGGAAGAATTTGGTGCTATTTTTGGTTTTCCCTCTTTAGATATTGCAGTAATCCCCACAGTGTGTGAATATTACTATAAAGATTTTGAGCGTTTTTATAACCTTAGGGAAACCGATTTAAAAAATATGGTTCATGGAAAAGAAGTAGATCTAAGAAAATGAATCTTTTTTCTTTAATAGACCTAAGTATAATTCTTTTCACATATATAGAAGAAGAGCTTTTCTTTTCTACATGTTTATCCAGTTCTTGCTTACTAGTGGTAGTATTCATACGGGTCAAGCTATATTAGCATCTGTTATGGAAAAAATTAATGCAGGAAGGAATCCAATGCCCTTGATTGTTGGAGAAACAATGCTAAGTTTAGATGAATTGAAAAAGGATCCCAAAGCACCAATTCGTTGGATCACAAATATTATTACAGGTAGAAAATTAATACTTTTAATTACAAAAATCAAAAATATTTGGCTTTGTAAAGTAATAACAGTTTATTTCTATCTTTGCAGATTTGGCTAATGGAAAAACTTGGATTAATTTGTCCTCCTGATAACATTGAAAAATACACTCCTAATTGCCTTGTGAGGAGGAAGAAGCGATTTTCCATAAAGATGGGACGTTGGGAGTGGACTAAAATATTTGAAGCTCGCGACTTCTCCATCAACCGGGTCGTTCCTTGGTGAAAGATTGAAAAGATGATAAGAGTCAATACTCAAACATTCTGCCGTGTTCCAAGCTTATCGAAGTTAACTTTCTACTACCCATCTAGAGTGATGAGGCAGTATGGCCTTGCTCAAACCATCCCTTATGGTGATAATCGTCGACCTTATGAGTATCCTGTATCAAAGAACGCTGAAAGGTTCAATGATTATTGGTATGGTAGACCCTTATGGACTGTTATATCTGATAGAGTCCCTCCTCCATTGTCTAGAGAATGCAAACAATGGTTACTTGGTCGAAATCAAAGGGATAAGAACAAGGCTTGAAGCACAAGTTCTAAAGGTGTTGAAAGGAATGGTGTCCTTCCAACAAGTGTAGTATTCCGATAGAGGGTTCGGAATTATTAGAAAGCTTATTCTTCAGTGAGGTCAAGTGATCGGAATGCCTAGGTGGAGGCCGCTTCCAATCAGTAATATTAACGTATAATTAATATTACAGCTTAATCTTGACTGAACCCTTCAGGTCACACCCAATCGAGTAACCGATCCAAGGGGACGAATCAATCCGAAGGATTAGATGAGTCATTAGAGTATTACGAACAAAGACGTCGGATGTCGAGCTTAGAGCGTCGAAACCGAGCGTTGTAAGTGGAGTCGAATTGGAATTTGACGAGACGAGAAATCAACAAGCGACTAGTACGAGCTAAGCCATAGCCTCGCATTGGCCTAGCCATACGAGTGCTAAGCTAGCCTAGGCCACGCACCATGTCGAGCTTGCTAGAAGCGCATGCATGCTAGCAGCGCTAGCTAGCTAGTTGGTGTGGCATGGCCAGCATCGCTTGCGCGCTAGGCGTGCTAGCATGCTAGAGCCTTGCACATAGCAGCCTAGCCGCAGCCTAGCCAGCCAAGTGGCGTGGTCAGCCTGGTCAAGGAGGGGACCATTATGCTTGGTGTTTGGCTTGGGGAGCAAGGTGTTTTGGTCCCCCCCACATTGGTGGTCCTCACAAACCTTTTCTCTCCATATGACACTTAAAGCTTGTTGATTGCTTTGCATTTTAATTTGTTTTTGATTAAAAGAAATTGGTGGAAAAATGTAATTCTCCCACATTGATGGGAGAAGGGAGATCAAGTCTCCTTTCCCTATAAATACCCTAGTTTTGGGTATGGGAAAAATCACTTGAGTTGAACTCAATAAGGCATCTCCCTATAGGTGAGAAAACCTTTAAGTTCGTAATACTCTAGTCTTTTCCTGGTCTAGCCCCAACTAACCTTCGGGGTAGAGGCCGTTTGGGTTGGGTCTCGAGGGTGGACTCCGTCGGAGGCTCTCGCACTTGTGGAGCTAAGGCTTTGAAGTTCGAGCTCGATAGGAGCAAAACACGTGTCGAGGGTAAGAATGTCATTTCCCTTTCTCTTTCTTTTGTTTTTTGATTATGTGATTGCATGCTTAGTTGCTTTAATTACTGGGCGGGTCTTGGGCGGGTTTCTCTCCTCGTAGTGTTGGACGCTACGAAATCCAACATCGGTATCGGAGCCGCGCTCACTTTAATAATTGTAACTAATAATTAATTGAGGTGATTTAAAATGGATTTATATTCTGGTTTTGCTTTCTAGTTAGATTAGAAGCTCGTTTTAATTAGTTTTAATCTTGTATTTTACTAATTTTGGCCGACGAACCCAGATTTCGACTGAAAATAGTGATTTTTGGGTGGAATCGATGTTCTAAATTGTTTTTGACCCTTATTAAGAACTGTCCAGAAGCCAAAATCCACCCAGAAGCATGTTTTTCGAGGGGTTTTTCGTTTTTGACGAAAAATTTTAAATCTTTAAACCTTGATTGATTATGGCATGTTAAAAGTAGATTAAATGTATGGTTGCATCACTAATTTACTGCAATAATAAACCTTATTAAGCATGTTTATGAAGTCCTAATTGGTGCTTAATTTGGTAAGCTCATTTTTCACATAAACTTGAAATTTCACAATTTTGCAAATTAATTGCTTCAAGTGTGAATGTTTATGGTGAATGTGTAATTTTGAAGTCCCTAATATGTTAATGATCCAATATTTAATTGTTTATTTGGTTGAAACTTTGATTTCTAAATTCCATGTTGAACTAATTTTGGATTTAATCATTTTTTAGTTCATTAAAGTCCTAAACGTTCAAAACTTGTAACTGAAATTTAATTAATTTTCATATTGGAAGATGTAATTTTTCAATTACACACAAGTTAGTGTTGGAAATTTTTCATTAGATGAATGGGTTTGTTTTTCCAACCTCTTTAATTTTGTCAATTCTCATTATTAATTTATGTATGGTTAAATTAATTGTGAGTTAGCCCTTCAATTTTGTAGCATCATGATAAACGAAAATTGATTTAAAGAATGGTTCTTGAATAATTTTGGTTTGTGCACTAAAATTGAATTTATTTAAGTTAGACTTGTTATATTTTCATTTTGCTCAATGTTGGTTCTAAAATAAATTTAGAATCGATTTTATGTCACACACATATCGGGATTAAAATCCCGAGATAAAAGCATGAAAATCGAGGCAATGACCGCCAAAGCACACAACATGGCTAGCCGGGCTGCTCTCGCAACCCACATGTGGCTGCCGTGGTGTGCATGGGCTACTTATGCCTTGAAGTGATGCTAATGTGTGGCGGTTTTGGGCTTGGTGCATGCATGTTGCTACACACATAGTGCGGTGTGTGCATGTTTGGTGCATCGAGGATGCAAGGGTGATGCGCACAAGGTGCTACGATAAGGGTGCCTTGGGGCTGCGATGTGTTGCTAGGTAACATAAGCTCGCATGATTTAGGACATTTGAGGCATGTCTTGTGTGTGTGCAAGTGCGCTGATGTGGCCGGTGTAACGTGTATACGACATTGAGATCACTCCTACGTGCTTGGGCCACAGCCCACAAGCGGTTGTGTGGGTTCGGCTACGCAAGGCACATCAAGCCTTAGTGCTAAGCACTTAGGGATCGTAATGCATCGATGGGCTATGTGTTTGCTATTTTTCCGTTTTAATTATTTATTTAATTATTTTAACGAGGTTAGGCCTCGGTTCCTCCGGCACTTGCAAAATAATTTGGCAAAATATGGGTTAACCGGCTTAATTAATTGGATTAATTAAGTTGGATGCGGAAATTAGTGGGAGCTTCGTTAATTACTTGAGCTAATTTATTGCGTCTTAATCACATAATCGATAAACAACTTTGACTAGTTTTAATTAGGCGTGTTAATCAGATTAACCACCTAAGTTAGTTACTAGTTTCCGTGTGTCATGCATTGTTACTTGTTTTTCGTTGTAAAATGCATGGGCCATTCACACATAGTGAATGGATGAATGCAATGTATGTTCTATCACAGGTTTTGTGAAAGTGGCAACTAGTGGGGCTCGACTAGGATAGTAAATATGGACTGCGGTCCGTTATGTATTTTTATAAATCCAAATACGGTCTGCGCACCATTGCGTATTTTTGTACCTTAATATTTAGATTAATCCTAGTTATAGTAACTACTAGTTGCATATTTGGTGGAGATGTCTCAAAGGCGACGTTTCTAAGAAGACAAGCCAAGAAGTTGCATCAAAGACCCATGGAGATTTGAAGACTCAAGGGGTCATGCTAGTTGCCAAATGCATCTTTTACTTTTGTTCTATATATATAATAGTGTTTATATATGATTTAATGGTATGATAGATGCATGCTTAGGATTTCAAATGTTGCGATGATTAATTAAGTTCACTTAAATCAACAACGTAGAAACCCTAGGTCCCTATAATATTGAGCCAAATTTGTCTTTCCAAGAACAACACTTACCAAACTAATGCGCGTAGTGATGGGCTACGCCAAAGCGAGGCATCACTATTTCCCTAGGAACGTAAGGTATACTAGGTATACAAGTTGTTCTTGGTTAAGCTCAACGATATCAGTAATGAGTCCTTAGATGTCGTGACAATGGAGATAAAATGTCATGGAAGCATTGGATGCGACGTTTTATCGAACCAAGAGTAGCTTAGAGCTATTTGCAATTGGATTGCTTACCTTAAAAAATTAAGTGTTAAGACAAGCCAAAGCATGCTTAATCACTTCTTGATTTTTGGGATCTTGGAATCGTTTTATTCTCGCCTAAAAGGGACAAATTTTAATGCGTGGATAAGACGCGTAATAAGATTGAAAGTTTGCATGTATGCTTTAAATTTCAAACTTATTATGTTATGAACTTGATAAATGGTTATACTTTGCACTTATATTTGTAGAGTTCTAAATCAAATTATATTGTTTTCAATGATTGGTAAAGGAAATATTTTGAGAATGGTTCTCAAGGAAAGAAAAGGCATTTCTAAAATACAACTTCTCATAAATGACTTTTATAACTAAAGTGCGAAAGGACGGTTGGATATCATGTATTCAAAATACTAGGTAGTTTTGATGAACATGAAATATTGAGTTGAAAAAACTCAAATTGTCAATAGTTGACAACCAACATATCTTTTCGCTTCATACACTAATGAATGGGACTCATTGATGTAGTATTTCTAGTACGAATTGAAGGAAAAGATGGAACTTTGTTTCACGGCGCATTAGATGCTTAATTATGCCTAACAAAGTAGAAAAGTCAAGGCACTTCAAGAAATGGTTCTTAAAGTTCATGTTATTATAGTTAACTTAGTAATCCGTTATCTTCACAAGTATTGGATACTGTTTGAATGTTCCACTTTGAAAGTAATCTCAAACCGTTGAAGTTAAGCTAAGTTATTGACTTACAAGCTTAGAATGAAGCAAGTAGTGCTACATCAGTTGTAAGGTCATTTGTTTGGTTTAAAGTCCTTTTAAGCCAAGGATGGAACGAATAATGGTTATTGTGTTCCATAATCAGCAAACGATCCATTTACACACGAAAAGACTCACATTCAAAGTAAAAGAGCAATAGTTGCGGGTTTTATTTGAATGGCATGGTTGTCTAAGCCATGAGTCAAGAATGCTAGATTATAAACAAACATTTCCCTAACATGAAAACTCACAAGGTTCAAGTGATGGACATTATTTGTGTTCCAAACATCTTTAGCAATGTCACATCGAAAAGAATGTACTCAAGGCTCTATTAGATAGACTATTGATAGTTGATCGATTCGGAATCGTTCTAAGACAAGCAAGTCTTACTTGTTGAAATCGACAAAGAAAGAAGCTATTGTGCTTGGTATAGACAATTGACTTTGAAAGCTAAAGAGCATTCCATTACTTCAACGTCTCACAAGAATTTGAAAGAATGTGGCTACATTCATTAAATGTGAACAAACTGGACCTTGAGTAACTCAAATGTTCAGTGAAGTATAGAATCGACTTGGCAAGATATCAAAACGTCTAGATTAGATCAAGCGATGTTTGCTTGAGCCAAGAGTGATCATATCAAAGTTTTGAAATTGAAATTTCATAATGCTCCACAAAGAATATAGTATGTCTTGACGGAGACCTCGATGCATTTTGGAAATGACTCAAATGATGATGGATCACATCCCTTCCTATAAAGTTCTTAAAGATTTGCACAAATTACTAGTGTTACAGTAAATAAAATTTTTGAAGCTAAGAAAGGACACCATATTCAGTTATGGATAGAAATAGTTTCTAGCGTCTTTTCAAGTATATGTTTAGGGCTCTTAGCTCAGTGGGAGTTCATTAGCTTTGTGGGAGCTAAGTGGCTCAATAAGAGCTAATGTAGCTCGAGAAGGAGCTAACTGTTTGTTTCACAACAAACTCTTACCCAAAGACAATATACATGTCTCTTTGTAAGTATTCAAGTGAGGCCACGGGCATTACTTCCACAACCTAATTGAGAACATAGTATTTGTTGCTCTAAGTGGTGTCTTTCTGGAAAGTAACACATTTCCAAAACTACAAGTGGGAGGAAAATGAACTCTATGACCATCAAGATTAGCAAAAAACTTAAACTGAGAATCTCCGAAGACTTTAGAAGGGCTTCATGAGAATAATTGATCAAGTATACTCAAAGGACTTCACAAGTGCTTTAAATGATAATTCAATCCTCAGAAAACTTTAGAAGTGGTGGAGTAAGATCAATATAATCAAAGGGCTTTAAAATCACCTTGAAACTCAGTGTTTGATGCAATTACCCCGTATAGGTATAGAATTCACCAAAGGCTTGGATTGAATCCTATAAATTTCTATTAAGTTAGAAATAAACCTAAGACTCACAAGCATACTATTTACCATTGGATGGTAAGGGAATAATGTCTTCTAAATTAGCTACGACAAATCCAAATTCCGAATAATGGTTAGAGGCCATAAAATCCGAAATAGACTCCATGTTTGTAAATCATGTTTGGAACTTGATTCATTTGCATGAAGGGTGAAAGACCCATCAATCGCAAATAAGTTTTCAAGGAGAAAACTGACAACTGTGAAATGCATAATGCATACATAGCTAGATTGGTTGAAAAGGATACAATTAATTCACGGCGTTGTTTTTAATAAAAACCTATTCACCAATCGAAACGCTTAAGTCTTTTTGTGATTATTCTAGCAAAATTGCGCATATGAAATATGGCAAAATAGATAACGAAACCGCCTTCCTAAAATTGGATTTTGGAAGAGACTATGGAAATAGTCTAAGGGTTTTGTAATTTTATAATGCTAGATTTTAAAGCAAGCTCAAGAAATCCATTGTGGGATTAAGTGAAGCATTGTATGTAGGAATTGGAACATGTATTCTCATAAAGTTAATAAAAGGTTTGGCTTACGGAGAATCATAGAAATTCTTATGAACAAGAAGTTTAGTGGGAGCAAGAGTCAATCTTGTATGGTCCAACAAGAAGTTTACGAACTCTGTTGTGAAATGACTTTCAAATGCTAAATACTTAGATTTGAAAGGATGTTCGACAATGGATCAAGAAAAAGGCGATACTTAGTACATAGTGGGAATTAAGATCTATTGGATAGACTTAATGAAATGTTTAAACGAGTAGCGGAATTTACCATGTTAAACATGACGGACTTGGAAAAGGCTTTCGACCTATATGTATAAAACTAAGTAAATATTTGAACTAAGTATAAGCTGGGAAAATACTAAGTCAAACAAGAAAGACTCCAGTAGAGACTTTCACCTGTATTACAAAGCAAACAGTTTAGCAAGACTCGGTGAAACTAGATGAGCTAAAAGGTCACATGAATGGAACAATATTGGGAATAACTTTGCAATTAAAACCATCATGTATGCTATGTTATGGAGTCGTTACTCAACTTACATGCTTGGAGCATGAGAAGTATAAAATACCAATCAACTTAAATCTAAGTGATGAATCGTTAGATTATGATCAAGAAAAATCCAAAGTGCTTTGATAAGTAAAGAGGATAAGTTCTTGACGCATGGAAACAAATGTAATTTGAGAATTGATGTTGCAAGCACATCCTTAGCAAGGATTAGATCCTAATAAGGAAGTCGTTTATAAGCATGAGCTAGAATGCGTCGTGGCCTGAGAATGGTAACATGGACGCGCATCCATGTATAATGTGCGGAATTTTAAGGTAAATTTCCATAATCACAAGTGATTAGGGTCTCCCAAATCATTGTGAGCCGTTTGGAATGAAATCCGAGCAAAGCACCATCATAAAGTCTACTGAAATATATGTTGAGAATATTGTTGCCTGGAAGGCAATAATAAGAAAGTGTTCAATGGAAAGCTCGTTGATGGTTATAGGTTGTCAAGTTGAAAGATCTCAAGTCATGAAAATGAGTGGGAGCCATCACTTAGACAATAAATCCTAAACCACATATGATCCATAACTCTTTCAAATTTTATTATCTTATTATGAAAGTGTTCGATAATGAAGATGCTAAGATTTGCAAAGTAATCATATCTAAACCTATGCCA
Source organism: Chenopodium quinoa (assembly GCF_001683475.1). NCBI lineage: Eukaryota > Viridiplantae > Streptophyta > Magnoliopsida > Caryophyllales > Amaranthaceae > Chenopodium > Chenopodium quinoa. The sequence continues at coordinate 72,989 of NW_018745566.1, forward strand.
TAAGTGAATAACAACATTCACCAGGATTGCATGAAAGAAATCAAGCATATTAAATATGGTTGTGATTTCTATAAATGTTTTGTGAAGAGTGTTACTCTTGAAACATTTGAGGAAAACCATTTATCATTAGATGAAACGTTGAAAAGTTTCATAGTGGAATAAAAATTTTCTAAATGTTCCACAAGCTGTTTAATTGTGGTTTAGAATTAAATAATGAGTTTATTCGATTTCTAAGAATATTCAAAACAGGGTATCAAGACAATGTATTGGATAAAGAAACACCTGTTAAGTAAACATTGAATATTTCAATCGAAAATTATCCCTAATCAAGGTCATTTAAATGATGGACGATTAATGACCACTTGAGATTAGTGTGTAGTATGATTTATAGCACCGGTTCTTGTGCTACGAGGACATGATTGTCATAAATCATTTGCACAGGTATTGATTTAGAACTATACCAGATTGACCTATGAGAATACTTTAAGAGATTTAAAATCATTATAAGTATATTTCTCATTATAGCCATCGGAACCTTTTTCCTCGACCATGAGTATTGTAAGTTCTCTTGTTGGAGTACTAGTCCGTTTTGATGTTGTCAAACTTCTGCCGTAAATGGGGATTATAACGGCAACACTCGGGCGGCTAGGTCCTCTTAGTAAGGGAAGCTAACAATCCAAGACTGGGAATGTCCCCCTATTAACAATAAGGAACATGTCTTTGTTGTTTACAAAGCCTCTCGAAGAGCGAGACTGTGAAAATGCATGGTCGTGCTCATATGGATTTTGAAAATCATCTGCTTATTGACAGTCGAACTCGGGAATCGAGAAACACTTCTGGAGGTAATAAGGATGATGAAGAATCTTACCTTATAGTGAAAGGAATGGTGTCCTTCCAACAAGTGTATTATTCCGATAGAGGGTTCAGAATTATTAGAAACACTAGGAGAAAAACCCCAATTACCACCGGTTCAAACCATACATTCCCCACCGGTTTTAATCCGGTTTTGATTTGGGGGGTGCAAAATCCCAAAAGATTTCCCACCAAAATCGGTGGCAAAAACAACTTTTCCCACCGAGTTTGGAGTGAACCGGTGGCAAAAGCTTCTGGTTTATGTTATAGTTGAGCACTTTTCCCACCGGTTTTCAAGTGAACCGGTGGCAAAACTTCAACTTTTCCCACTTGTTTTCACAGTGAACCAGTGCCAAAAGTCTACGCGCCAGTTTTCAAAATTGTTTTGGGCACCGGTTCATTGAAAAAACCGGTGGAAAAACCTGTATTTTTTTAAAAAAAAAATTTATTAATTAAAAATAATTAAAAACCTGCACATCTTGTATTAATTTTGCCATTAAAATATATTATAATAACAGTAATAATAATAATAATAATAATAATAATAATAATAATAATAATAATAATAATAATAATAATAATAATAATAATAATAATAATAATAATAATAATAATAAATAATAATAATAATAATAATAATAATAATAATAATAATAATAATAATAATAATAATAATAATAATAATAATAATAATAATAATAATAATAATAATAATAATAATAATAATAATAATAATAATAAATAATAATAATAATAATAATAATAATAATAATTACCCGTATTATTATTATTATTATTATTATAATATTATTATTAAAAATACTAATAATATAATAATTTTTACATTGGAATAATAACAACAATACATAAATATTAATTAATAACGTAAATGCGATACAATGAAATGTCATATAGCTTTTACAACTCATTTATTAAAAGGTGTTATATTTACAAATTATACTAATAATTAATGTATAAGTTAACAAGTTCAAATTTAATTATATGTGATGAAAGACGCTAACATGTCTCGAACTTCATTCAGCTCTTTGCTCGTCAATGGACCTCCTTTCTGTACCTTGCAAAACTTGGTTAAACAAAAATGATATTAGCTAGAATTAATTACTTAGGTTACGTATATAAAAATACATTTACAAGTTAGGCAAAATTTTAATACATAGGCCTATATGACTACTACTTCACCTATTTTCTATATTTATTTCCAAATCAACTCATTCTTCCTCATAACATGTAAATATTACCTAGTTAGAGGCAGCTAAAGCTTGAAATCACATTAAAATAACAAGTCAAGGGTTTTAAGACGCATTTTCAACCAAAATGGCCCCGAATAAGGCCTATATCACTACTTGTATGCCTATTTTCTACACTTCTTACCAAATCAACTCATTCTTTCTTTTAACATCTCATTATTACCTAGTGAGAGGCAGCTACGGCTTGAAATCACATTAAAAGATCATTTGAATGGTTTTTGGACGCATTTTCAACCTAAATGGCCCGAATAAGGCCTATATCCCTACTTGTATGCCTATTTTCTACACTTCTTATAAAATCAAATCATTAATTCTTTTAACATGTCATTATTACATATTGAGAGGCGGCTAAGGCTTGAAATCACATTAAAAGAGCAATTCAAGGGTTTTTGGACGCAATTTCATTCAAAATGGCCGAAATAAGGCCTATATCACTACTTGTATGCCTATTTTCTATATTTTTAATCAAATTAGCTCATTCTTCCTCTTAACATATCATTACTACCTAGTTAGAGGCAGCTAAGGCTTGAAATCACATTAAAAGAGCTTTTGAATGGTTTTTGGACGCAATTTCATTCAAAATGGCCGAAATAAGGCCTATATCACTACTTGTATGCCTATTTTCTATATTTTTAATCAAATTAGCTCATTCGTCCTCTTAACATGTCATTACTACCTATTTAGAGGCCTCTAAGTCTTGAAATCACATTAAAAGAGCATTAGAATGGTTTTTGGACGCAATTTCATTCAAAATGGCCGAAATAAGGCCTATATCACTACTTGTATGCCTATTTTCTATATTTTGAATCAAATTAGCTCATTCTTCCTCTTAACATGTCATTACTACCTATTTAGAGGCAGCGAAGTCTTGAAATCACATTAAAAGAGCATTTAAATGGTTTTTGGACGCAATTTCATTCAAAATGGTCGAAATAAGACCTATATCACTACTTGTATGCCTATTTTCTATATTTTTAATCAAATTAGCTCATTATTCCTCCTAACATGTCATTACTAACTATTTAGAGGCAGCTAAGGCTTGAAATAACATTAAAAGACCAATTCAAGGGTTTTTGGACGCAATTTCATTCAAAATGGCCGAAATAAGGCCTATATCACTAGTTGTATGCCTATTTTCTATATTTTTAATCAAATTAGCTCATTCTTTCTCTTAACATGTCATTAATACCTATTTAGAGGCAGCTAAGGCTTGAAATCACATTAAAAGTGATTAGGGGAATTTGCTCCTACCAATCGGAATGCGCCACGTGGGCCAATCAGGTCCTGCCAAGTGTTCCCAGTTGGAACTGTCTGGGCTTGCCACGTGGCACACGCTTATTCGTCCACCTTGGACCTATTATGTCATGACACGTGACATACTCCATGCCTAATGGAGAAACCGGCCACCCAGGCCTAACTTCCGAGGGAAGCCCAATCAGCCCTAGGTTAACCTAAACCTAGGATTGGCACGTTTCCCAAGGTTATAAATACCTCCCTTAATCCTCATTAAGGGGGATTACACATTGATTACACACAGAGTTACAGGCTGATTACGCTAAAAACTCACATTAAACACTCTCACCTAGAAAGACCCAATCACTTTAATTTCCGCATTAATTACTCCTTAATCAAGTACTAACTTGACCGTTGGAGGCGGAGCTCCCACCACCAGGAGTTTCCGTTGTTTTGCAGGTACAGGCGTCCGGTTCCAGTCTCGGAATTGTAACTCTCCTGCAGGACATCAGAAAACCCCGAACCATTTGGCGCCGCCTGTGGGGAGAGTACTTCTGAGATGGCATCCAAGTTTGTACCGACTCCTGAAGAGAGGCGTCCCCTAGACGACCCTCAAGTTCAGTCGGACCACGATACTGAGGATGAATTTGAAGTTGGAGCTCACACAGCTTCAGACGGGACCCTAAGGGCCCGACGTACCCGTTATACCGAAAGGAGGGAACGGGAACATCTTCATACAGGAAGCGAGCCAGCAGGCGCACCGCCTGTTCGGCAACAGCCGACTGATGGGTCTGCTCCCATCACAAGGAACGAACTCATGACCTTCATGAGGGACTTCAAGGGAGAGATTCAAGAGTTGATCAACAAGAAGCCGCCTGCTCTGGTCAAGGAGCAGTCGGCTAAGAAACCCTCCACTTCACTGAAGAGGAAGCCAGTTCAAGGGCGAGAGGCGACTCCTCATCCTAAATCTAGGAAGCGGGAGCCACCTGCCCTTGATTTCACAAAATTCCGTTTTCCTACAGGAAATAGGAAACCTGTTCTTCATATTCAGGCGGACGGGTCGAAGCAAAAATTCACAGACGCTCGGCTACTGCTAGAGCAGAAGAAGAGTGACCGATTGTCAGAGTCGGCCTCTACTTCAAACTTCCAAGACAGTCTGCGAAATACCTCAATGAGGCATACGCAGTCGTATCATGAGAGTCAGTCAGGCGGCACCTCCCGTCAGTCCGGATTTCATAGCGACCAGGCGGTACCAAACTTACCGTTTGTGCCGCAACAATAGTATTTTTTGCAGCCACCTCCGTTTGGTGGACATGCAGCAAAAAACGTCCAACCTATGGACTGGCAGCTACGGTTGCTTAGACTTGGTGAACAGCTGTCGGCCTTCTCCAAGGAAATTACTGAAGCCGCTCAGCCGGCCAAAGTGAAAAATGTATTAGTAGGCGCCTATGACGGCACTACTAACCCAGAAGACCATCTGATGGCCTTCACCAACCTGATATACCTTCAAGGGTTGGATGATCCCACTTGGTGCAAGTGTTTCCCAGCGACACTCAAAGGAATCGCACAACAATGGTTCGGCAACCTGCCGACTAGTTGTGTAAATAGCTTCAGGACGCTTGCTTACTTATTCACCTCCAACTTCGCCATGAACATCCCTGCGAAGAAGACGACCCTTGATTTAGGAACAATTCAGCAGGGCGAGAAGGAGGGGCTTCGTTCTTACATCAGGCGGTTTAACCTTATGAGAATACAGATTCAAGGGTTACCGGATGAGGTAGCCTATACTGACTTTTTCAGAGGTCTCAAGGACGAGTTGACCTTCAAATTTGATTTGGTCCGAAAGAGGGTGGCGACTCTTCAAGAGGCCTTGATTGAAGCGGAAGCCTATATACAGGCGACTGATCTTTGTACGGTAAAACAGTCGGACGGGAAAAGGTCCGACAAAAGAGAAGGACGATAGAAACAGTCGTCAAACAAAGATGAGAAGAGAAAAGAGGTCTGGGCGGCTGATTCCTCTAAACAGCCGGCCCAGAAAAAGAAAAAAGAATTCAAACCATACTCCCCAAAGTATGCGTTTAACAAGGATAACCAGTTTATCCTAAAAGAAATCAAGGGACGGATCTCAATTGAGAAGCCGGTCCCCATGAAGGGTTCTGCAAATAACCGGAACCAAGAAAAATTCTGTGCTTATCATGAAGATGTTGGTCATCACACCAATGACTGCATCAGTCTCATGCGGTATCTGGACCGCCTGGCTGAGCAAGGTGATCTTGACACTTATGTCAAGAAATCTACGGGGAACACTTCCTCAAAAAAGCAGTTGGCCAAAAAAAATCAACAGGCCGACAGCTCCGATACAGATGATGCAGTCGTCTACACCATTGCAGGCGGCTTCTCAGGAGGCGGCCCCACTATTAGGGGCAACAAAGACAATATCAAGCGGTTAGATGTAAATTCCGTTCACCAAGAACGGCCGTCCAAATATTCATTTCCTGAGATTGTCATCACTAAAGAAGATCTAGGAGGGGTAAGAGGGCCGCATGACGACCCTATCGTTATTGAATGTAAAGTGGCCAACCAGAGAGTTGGCCGAATCCTCATAGATACCGGAAGCTCCTCAGATCTCATCAGTAGAAAATGTCTATCGAAATTAAAATATCAGACTGATTCCATACATTCGGCATCCCACCCTTTAGTAGGGTTTGGAGGAGGAGTCGTCCACCCACTGGGACGAGTGGATTTACCCATCCGCCTGGGCGAAAAACGGGAAGGACGACACATGGTAGTCCGGTTCCTGGTAGTAGAAGAACTCTCGGCCTACAACATGATTCTGGGACGACCAACCCTGAATATTTCCAAGGCTGTTATAATCCCATCTCTTATGTTGCTCAAGTTTGAGAGGGATAATGGAACAGTCGGCTCCCTAAGGGGAGATCAAAGGATGGCCCGAGAGTGCTATCTTTCGGATGTCAAGCCCACTGTTATGACCACTGGGTCAAGTGGTGGAAAAACAAACCTTGACAATGTCAAGGAGAGTGCGCCTGTTCAACAAGCAGGCGACAAAAAGAGAAAGGCATCCCAGACGGGGGCCGCAAGAAAAGACAAAAAATAGCAATCATTGGCAGAGGAGCGGTCGGATGAATTCCGCCCTCAGCCGGCTGGTGAGTATACGGACTTGATCTTAGACGACTCACGTCCTGAACGAACAGTCAAAGTTGGGACGACTGCTCTGATAGACCTTGGTGACGACTTTCACAAACTATTGAAAGAATACAAGAACATCTTTGCATTCGAAGTCCATGAAATGCCAGGCATTAGTCCTGATCTGGCGGTACATAAACTAGCCGTGGATCCGAAAAAGAAGCCGGTACGGCAGAAAAAGCGGAACCATGGCAAAGAAAGAAGTCAGGCGGCAGCCGCCGATGTTAAAAAATTACTTGATGCAGGGTTCATTCGACAATGTTACTTCCCAGACTGGGTTGCAAATGTGGTGCTTGTTAAAAAGCCGAATGGCACCTGGCGAATGTGTGTAGACTACACAGACTTAAACAAGGCGTGCCCCAAAGACAGTTACCCTCTGCCTAAAATTGATAACCTGGTCGACTCAACAGCCGGCCATGCTTTGATGAGATTTATGGACGCCTACTCTGGTTTCCATCAAATTCCTTTATGGAAAAAGATCAGGAGAAGACGGCCTTCGTCACTGATCAGGGGTTATACTGTTACACGGTCATGCCGTTTGGTCTTAAGAATGCCCCGGCTACCTTCCAGCGAATGATAAACACTGTGTTCTTTGATCAGATTGGGAGAAACGTCGAGGCATACATTGATGATATGATTGTCAAGACTAAACTTCAGAAAGATCATCTGTCGGACCTCCGAGAAACTTTCGCCACACTCAGGCGGCACCATGTCATGCTCAATCCCAAGAAATGTGTCTTTGGAGTTGAGTCTGGGAAATTTCTCGGATTCCTTATCAATCAGAGAGGAATAGAGGCGAACCCTGAGAAGAAGCAGGCGGTCATTGACATGCAGTCGCCTCGTACCATCCGAGAGGTTCAGAAGTTAACAGGTTGTCTGGCGGCCTTGGGAATATTTCTAAGCCGATCAGGCGACAAATGCTTATACTTTTTCCAGGCAATTAAGAAAAAGGCAAGGTTTGAATGGGGGCCAGATGCTGAGGCCGCCTTCCAGAAATTGAAAGTTCACTTGCATTCCTTGCCGAGGCTGGTCAGCCCTTTGCCCAAAGAAGTACTCTACATGTACCTGGCCGTCTCTGATCATGCGTTAAGCGCTGTTCTCCTTGCTGAAAGAGACGGCTGTCAGCTCCCGGTCTACTTTGTCAGTCATGTACTGAAAAATGCCGAGTTGAGGTATCCCCTAGTGGAGTAATTTGGTCTTGCACTCTTCATGGCTGTTAAAAAATTGAAGCCCTACTTTTTGGCACATGCAGTCGTCGTGTATACAGACCAACCTATCAAGCGGCCACTGACCATCATGGAGTCGTCAGGCCGAATGATCAAATATAGAAATACAGAGCCTCGAAGTTACTTTCGAGCCTAGAAAAGCAGTGAAGGGGCAAGCCTTTGCTGACTTTATTGTTGAGATGACTCGTCCTCCTGACTCTCAAGTTCCAGACCAAGTCTGGAAGGTATATGTGGACGGAAGCTCTACTTCAAATGGTTGTGGAGTAGGCGTCATATGTCAGTCGCCAGGGGGCGACAGGTACGAGTATGCTTTACGCTTCAGTTTTCAGGCCTCAAACAATGGCGAATACGAAGCAACCCATCCGGCCATGATCAAGTATTTACAGTCGGCTCCCTTGAGGATTTCCATCTGATCCAAGTGCCGAGATCAGAAAACAACCAGGCGGATGCACTGTCAAAATTAGCATCATCCGCCTCCTCTAATACTCCTCGAACTGTTTTTTGGGAAGTAATGGAGAAGAGAAGCATCGAGGAAGACCCTATTGGAATCCTAGACAGAAGCTCAACGTGGATGGATCCAATCAGGGCATATCTGACAAACGATACAATGCCGGATGATCATCAACAGGCGGCAGCACTGAAAAAACGAGCCACCAGTTTTGAAATAATAAAGGGAGAACTTCACAAAAAGGGGTACCTTCAACCCTTCTTAAAGTGTGTTACTCCAGAAAAGGGACGAGAGATACTAGACGATCTTCACTATGGTTACTGTGCTTCTCATATAGGAGGTAGGACGCTTGCTCAACGGGCAAGGCGGCAGGGCTACTTTTGGCCTACTTTAGAAGCAGATGCAATGGAGATGGTGAAAAAATGTGACAAGTGCCAAAGGTTTGGCAAGCTAATTCACCGTCCGGCTACTGACCTCACTACCATTCATATCCCACTACCGTTTGCTAAGTGGGGCATGGACATTCTGGGTCCATAAACGCCTGCTACAGGCGGAAGGAGGTACATACTTGTTGCCGTCGACTACTTCACTAAATGGGTAGAGGCGGAGGCTGTAAAGGGAATCAAGACGAAGGATGTAATTTCATTCATTTGGAAAAATGTCATCACTCGGTTCGGGGTTCCTATGTCTATGGTTTTTTATAATGGTCCCCAATTTGAGACGCCTGTTCTCAAAAGCTGATTGGGTGACCAAGGAATTGCAAACTACTTTGCATCTGTCGGCCGTCCACAAGCAAACGGCCAGGTAGAAGCCTTTAATAAAATCATCTCAGACGGTCTCAAGAAAAAGATTGAACGAGCAGGCGGCCTATGGGCGGATGAATTACCACATGTTCTCTGGGCCATTAGGACGACTGAAAAAGGGGCGACTGGAGAAACTCCATTCCTCCTAACTTATGGTGCGGAAGCTGTTCTTCCAATAGAACACTACGAGCCGACTCTTCGAGTAATGCTATATGACGAAGAGGCAAACTGGGAAGCCATGCGCCTGGCATTAGACTCACTTCCTGAAAGGAGGGGCAATGCTGTCTTGCGCCATGAAATTTACCGCCTGAGAATGACTAGATCATACAACAAAAAAGTACACAGGCGTCCACTCAAAGTGGGGGACTTTGTACATAGAAAAATGGAAGCAGTTGGTAGGGCTAATGAGTCTGGCAAACTAACTCCCAACTGGGAAGGACCCTACCGAATCTGTGAAAAGGTCAGGGACGGTACCTACCGTCTGGAAACACCAGACGGCCGACCGTTGCCTCGAACTTGGAATTTAGACAATCTTAAGAAATATTTCTTTTGAATGATGTAAATAGTCAAGGGCTACTTAATAAAAGTTTGCATACTTACTATTCAATTTGGTACTAAGCGGGGCACGCCTACTGATAAACGGTCGGCTACTCTCCATGTTTAATTTTATTCTTACTTAAGAGGGGTATGCCGTCTGTACCTTTACAGTCGGCTACTCTCCATTGAGTACTTTACTCTCCTCAGAGGGGCATGCCGTCTGTACCTTTACAGTCGGCTACTCTCCATTGAGTATTTCACTCTATCTTCATAGGGGCATGCCGTCTGTACCTTTACAGTCGGCTACTCTCCATTGAGTATTTTACTCACCATAAGGGCATGTCGTCTGGACATATAGTCGGCTACTCTCCATAGGAAGATGGCCGACTGGTTCCAAACACATAGCCACCCCCCTAATACTTAGCTAAAAAGATTAGGGCCTGGCCGACCCTGTGCCTAACAGGCGGCTACCCTCCTTTTACTTAGCACCTACGTTCACCAAGAACTAACCAAGGCCATACGCCGAATGATCAGACCAGGTGCCCAGCCAACTGATCCAATCTTCAAAAACTAATACGACCTGTGCCAACATCATAGCAGGCGTCCGGCGGCATCCCTCCGGATGAAATTCGTCGCAGAGAGAAGCTCCCTTTTGGGTGGAACATTGCTCTATAAACTAATTACACGGCACCTATACGACTGTCCCCAAGGGCAACCACGTAGCCGTTTTTGAGACAAGGATAACTCTATTACTAACCAAACCAGTGGTAGCAGTTGACATCTGAGTCAGATGACCGCCTGTATTACTTGGGATAAATGCAGAGGGTACCTCTTGAGTTAATAGCCAACAAACATTGGCGAATCAAGGGGTCTAGCCGGCCTCCGCCGCCTGGTACCTCTACTTCTCAAGCAAGAGTGACGGCGACTGAGTAACACCAACGTTAACTCATAGTCACTCCCTCAAACTTGGTATGGAACCTAAAAGGTTTGAGTAGACCGCCTGTTTTTTGGAAAACAGGGGCACTCAAACCCCTATTCCTACTAGGTAACCACTCGGGTTAATAGCCAACAAACATTGGCGAATCAAGGGGATCTGCCGGCCTCCGCCGCCTGGTACCTCTACTACTCAATCTAGAGTGGGACGGAGACTAAGTAACTCCTATGTTAGCTTATGGTCACTCCCTCAAACTTAGTATGGAGCCTAAAAGGTATGAGTTGTCCGCCTGTTTTTAGCAAACAGGGGCTCTCAACCACTACTCCTGCTAGGTTAACAACTTATGAGTTAAAAGCCAACAGACATTGGCGAACAAAGGGGAACAACCGGTACCCGCCGCTTGATACCTCTACTACTCATTTCATTGGCAACTAGGTAACAATCATGTTTACTTTGTCAGAAAACTTTCCTACTTGGTTAAATTTACAAATGACAGGACCGCCTGCCTAAAGGGGATCAAGTCTTTAAAATAGTTCGAATACCGATTGGATAAATGGCCGACTGATCGTCTAGCCTGGAAACAGACAACCAGTCGTCCAGGGGCATAGGCGGCGTGACTAACTATCCGTACCTGTCTGCAACTATCGGCCATGTAAAACAATCGGTATAGTGAACAATTGGATATCAGAATATTCAATACTTAGAAAAATTTGAAGCAAAACAAAAATTCATTAAAAAGAAGCCGGTCATTAAAGACCGGCAAAATATTCAGAGCCCCGGCCCCCTGGCCGGGTAAATACAAAACAAACGGCACGCAGGCCGTGGAAAGAATACATAAAGCTTAAGAAGGGGGCAGATCTTCAATATTAGCAGCTGCCGCCTGGTCAGCACTCTTCTTGCTGGACTCAGCTTCAGCTGCATCCTTTTTTGATGCATTACCCCCAAGCGGCACAAGCGCCACTACCGGCTCCTCCTCCTCCAACGCCTCTTCCTCAGCAACCGCCAGGATCTCTTGATTATATGTATCAGAACACTGGCGGTACGTTTTTTCCCATGAGGCAAAGTCGGCATTGGGGAAGAGGCGGCCCCAAGTCATGCGCTGGATTTGAGCAGAGTCTTCCATCATCTCCCGGACCAGCTCTTTCTTCTCTTGCTCGGCCTTTTCCGAGAGCTCCTGAGTAAGACTCTTCTCCTGGGTCACCAGGCGTTCCTTTACGTTGGCCAAGGATTTCTCCAAGGCTTCGTATGAGTACATCTTTAGGCGAAGAGGTTTCAGCTCGGCCTTGAGATTGGTGATGGTCGCCTCCAGCTCGCCATTCCTCTTCTGGGCCGCCTCTAACTGAGCCCGAATAGCGGCGGTAGCCTGCGCCTGATAATAAAGAATATCAATCGTCAGAACTTCATTTTGGCAATTTGAAACATTGCCTTATCATAGTCAGAGGCGGCCATAGCTTTTGCAGCCTTTACCTCTTTGTTCTTCCGGTCAAGCGGCTTGCAAAGGCCGTTCACTCGGAGCAGGGCCTAAGTAAAAAGGAACAGACGTCAGTTTCCAAACAAAAAGAAAACAGGCGACCTGGAATTCAAACCTTCAAAAATATGCTAAGTATACCTCAGCAAGGACCCCTGCAATCCCGTCTAGGTCAAGGGTGCCGACACCCTTGACCGCCTCCCTTTCAGCTGGAGGAACGACCCTGATCATAGACTTGGCCATCTCGACCAAGTCAGGCTCCTGAGGGCCGGCTGCATCAAGCATAAACAAACGGATTAGACCTAGTAAAAAAGGGAGCAAGTCTAAAATTTACAAGGACAACTTCATACATCTAGGCGGCCCAGCTGGAGTTTTAGAAGAAGTGGCCGACTGTTTCTCAGCCGCCACATGTTTCCTGGCAGAACCAGGAGAGCTCGCAACAGTCGTCCTCCGGGCCTTGGGGTCCGGCTGTTGGGAAGAAGAAGCTCTTGGAGCACCCGTCTAAAAAAGAAGAAAAAGTCAGTATATGCATAAACACAACTCCAAAAAAAGGGTGAAAGGTTCGAAGCCCACCAAGGGTGCCCCCTTCTTAGGGGAGTCGGTTGAAGCTTGTTGCATGATGGAGGCCCGCAACATGGCCGCCGCAGTCTTGGAGGCGGTAATTTTGCTCATGGCGTCCGCTGCAAAAACAAATAGTAAAGTTAATAAAAGTCATAACAAGAAATGCATGGAACAACAAAGTATTCGACAGGCCGGCTACCTCTTGAGCATCGACTACTAAGGCCACAGGCGGCCAAAAAGTACTCGTCGTAGAGCCATTTGAAGCTCGGGACGCAGTGCAGGGGTACTTGCTCTCGTACCCCTGAAGTAGAGTTCACCTTCGACTTTACTTTAAAGAGTCCTTTATCAAGGATCTCTTTCTTAGCCTTGGGGGGAACATGTGGCATGCTACGGCCGCCTGCAAGAAGGGGCGGATTCCTGTTCCACCTATTGAAGCGCTTGTTCAGCTCTGTGTCTGAACTCTCAATGATGAGGAAGGTGCTCCGCCAGTCCTTCCATTTGTTTGATTTACCTCTCGTCATGAGGTAGCCCCTGTGGCTCGTTAATTGATACCAGCCGGTACCGCCTGCCTTAGGGGTCCGACTTAGGTAGTTCATGTGGGCGAAAGCCTCGAAGCTCGGCTCCACCCCGTGCAGTTCGCACCAGGCCACATAGCCGAGTACATTGACCTAGGAGTTCGGGGCTAACTGCCATAACCCCAACTCATACCCATCCAAGATCCGCTGAACAACCGGATGTAATGGGAAGCGCAGCCCAGCCTTGATGGCCGCCTCGTAGCAGCCAAAGCAGGCGCTATCATAACTGGTACCAGCCGGCCAGACGACTGTGTCTTCTGGATCCGGCACAAACACTAAAAAGTCGGGGCCCATTGTGTGGTTTGCGATAAAGCTCTCCACTTTCTCTTGCATGGCTGTGATCCGGCGCCGAGGTACCGTGCAGTAGTAGGGGGTATTTTGCTCTCGGTAAGAGGCAGATGGCTCCGCCCAATTGTCCCCCTTCTCAACTGCGTGAGAAAGCCTCGCCTCTTGCAGGCGACTGTTTTTCTCTTCTGTGTCCAGAGAAGCACGGCCAGAAGAGCTAGACTCGGAATCGTCCTCTGACGAGTCCGCCAAGTCAGGCTCCTGAGGGCCCGCCTCCTCTCCTTGAAAAGGAGCAGAATTGTTAACTGTAAAATGGGAAGGGGTCACTATGACTCCTCCCTCAGAATTGCCGGCTTTCAGGCCGCCTTGTTTCACTTCCACATCTGGCGCCTGGTCAGATGTTTCACTAATCGGCACCCTGTGGGAGCAGCCGTCTGAATTTGAGATCCTAGCAGTCTTTTTTGTTCTGGCCATCCTGCTCTGCATAGACACAGATACAGTCGAACTTTTTTTAAGGGGCAAAGATGGGTCCGGAAAAGGGCACGCGGCACTCCTAGTCCTAGATTCAGCCGTCCCCGGTGACCGGCTGATCACTAACCTTGGTCATGTCGTGTGCTTCCGTGGTGCCATTTCAAAAAAGAATAAAAAGAAAATTAAGAGTAAGAGAACCGACAGTTACCTGAACGAGTGACGGTTGATGAAGTTCTGAAAATCCTTTGCAGTCGGCTTGTCAGAACAGGCGGTAGGCAGAAAGGGTCCAAAATGTTAGAGCAAGTTCAGGGGTCCGAATGTTCTCAAAAAGTTCTCAAGTGTGAAAATGACTGAAGTCAACACTCCCTTATATAGGCGAAGTAAGAAGGCGAAAGGTCACTTTCAGAATTCAAAATTTGGGCGGGAAAATCTCTCGGCCTTTCGCCGACTGACACCTGTAGCAGGCCGTCGCCTGTTACAGTGCGACACCTGTCACAGGTAACACGTGACCAGTCCCGTGCCACCTGTAAGGGGCAAATGATTAGGGGATTTTTCTCCTACCAATCGGAATGCGCCACGTGGGCCAATCAGGTCCTGCCAAGTGTCCCCTAGTTGGAACTGTCAGGGCTTGCCACGTGGCACACGCTTATTCGTCCACCTTGGACCTATTATGTCATGACACGTGACATACTCCATGCCTAATGGAGAAACCGGCCACCCAGGCCCAACTTCCGAGGGAAGCCCAATCAGCCCTAGGTTAACCTAAACCAAGGATTGGCACGTTTCCCAAGGTTATAAATACCTCCCTTAATCCTCATTAAGGGGGATTACACATTGATTACACACAGAGTTACAGGCTGATTACGCTAAAAACTCACATTAAACACTCTCACCTAGAGAGACCCAATCACTTTAATTTCCGCATTAATTACTCCTTAATCAAGTACTAACTTGACTGTTGGAGGCGGAGCTCCCACCACCAGGAGTTTCCGTTGTTTTGCAGGTACAGGCGTCCAGTTCCAGTCTCGGAATTGTAACTCTCCCGCAGGACATCAGAAAACCCCGAAACAAAAAGAGCATTTGAATGGTTTTTGGACGCAATTTCATTCAAAATGGCCGACATAAGGCCTATATCACTACTTGTATGCCTATTTTCTATATTTTTAATCAAATTAGCTCATTTTTCCTCTTCAAATGTCATTACTACCTAGTTAGAGGTGTCTAAGGCTTGAAATCACATTAAAAGAGCATTTGAATTGTTTTTGGACGCAATTTCATTCAAAATGGCCGAAATAAGGCCTATATCACTACTTGCATGCCTATTTTCTATATTTTTAATCAAATTTGCTCATTCTTCCTCTTAACATGTCATTACTACCTAGTTAGAGGCAGCTAAGGCTTGAAATCACATTAAAAGAGCATTTGACTTGTTTTTGGACGCAATTTCATTCAAAATGGCCGAAATAAGGCCTATATCACTACTTGTATGCCTATTTTCTATATTTTGAATCAAATTAGCTCGTTCTTCCTCTTAACATGTCATTACTACCTAGTTAGAGGCAGCTAAGTCTTGAAATCACATTAAAAGAGAATTTGAATGGTTTTTGGACGCAATTTCATTCAAAATGTCCGAAATAAGGCCTATATCACTACTTGTATGCCTATTTTTTATATTTTTAATCAAATTAGCTCATTCTTCCTCTTAACATGTCATTACTACCTATTTAGAGGAAGCTAAGGCTTGAAATCACATAAAAAGACCAATTCAAGGGTTTTAGGACGCAATTTCATTCAAAATAGCCAAAATAAGGCCTATATCACTAGTTGTATGCCTATTTTCTATATTTTTAATCAAATTAGCTCATTCTTTCTCTTAACATGTCATTAATACCTAGTTAGAGGCAGCTAAGGCTTGAAATCACATTAAAAGAGCATTTGAATGGTTTTTGGACGCAATTTTATTCAAAATGGCCGAAATATGGCCTATATCACTAGTTGTATGCCTATTTTCTATATTTTTAATCAAATTAGCTCATTCTTCCTCTTAACATGTCATTACTACCTAGTTAGAGGCAGCTAAGTCTTGAAATCACATTAAAAGAGCATTTGAATGATTTTTGGACGCAATTTCATTCAAAATGGTCGAAATAAGGCCTATATCACTACATGTATGCCTATTTTCTATATTTTTAATCAAATTAGCTCATTTTTCCTCTTAACATGTCATTACTACCTAGTTAGAGGCAGCTAAGGCTTGAAATCACATTAAAAGAGCATTTAAATTGTTTTTGGACGCAATTTCATTCAAAATGGCCGAAATAAGGCCTATATCACTAGTTGCATGCCTATTTTCTATATTTTTAATGAAATTAGCTCATTCTTTCTCTTAACATGTCATTACTACGTATTTAGAGGCATCTAAGGCTTGAAATCACATTAAAAGAGCATTTGAATGGTTTTTGGACGCAATTTCATTCAAAATGGCCGAAATAAGGCCTATATCACTACTTGTATGCCTATTTTCTATATTTTTAATCAAATTATCTCATTCTTCCTCTTAACATGTCATTACTACCTAGTTAGAGGCAGCTAAGTCTTGAAATCACATTAAAAGAGCATTTGAATGGTTTTTGGACGCAATTTCATTCAAAATGGCCCGAATAAGGCCTATATCACTACTTGTATGCCTATTTTCTATATTTTGAATCAAATTACCTCATTCTTCCTCTTAACATATCATTCTTTCCTAGTTAGAGGCAGCTAAGGCTTGAAATCACATTAAAAGAGCATTTGAGTGGTTTTTGGGCGCAATTTCATTCAAAATGGCCCGTATAAGGCCTATATCACTACTTGTATGCCTATTTTCTACATTTTCTATGTCACTACTTGTATGTTAAGAGAAAGAATGAGGTAATTTGATTAAAAATAGACGAGACGAGAAATCAAGAAAGCGACAAGTTTGAGCTAAGCCGTAGCCTCGCATTCGCCTAGCAATGCGAGTGCTAGGCTAGCTGAAGATGCCATGCGCATCTCTAGACATACCACAAGCATGCTAGCAAGGCTGGTGCTCAAGGCCGCAAGCATACTTGCAGCTAGCGTATGCTAGCGTGCTAGTGTTCTAAGCCACGCACCCAGCCGCATCATCGCTAGATCAAGCACGGCAGCCAGTGCGCTATGCGTGCTGTGCTATGGCGATGTGTGCTAGCATAGCAGCCTCACGTGTTTCGGGGTTTTTTGGAGTCCCTCGGGAGAGTTAAAATTCTGGGAATGCGCGCCACACGCCTGTACCTGCAAAACCACGAAACTCCGATTGGGTGGAGTTCTTCCTCCGACGATCAAGTTAGTACGTCTCCGGATGTAGAAAAGTGCGGAAAGTAAATGGGTTTTTCTCTCTGATTTAGAGAGATTCCGCAATTAATATTGCTCGGTTTGTGTTTTTCTGAATGTGTAATAAATGAGGAGTTTCCTCTTTTTATAGCAGATGAAAGTCTGCTCCCCCATTAGGGTTACAACGCCACGTGCCAGCATCCGATTAGATCTCATTGGGCCTTTGAAGGGCTGCCACGTGTCAGCGCGGTATTGGGCCACGAGGCATAGGGGAGTTTTTTACCCCAAACATTTTCCTGTCACAGGTGTGACGTGGCTTGCCACGTGGTGCCTGTGACTCGTGTCACGTTCCGTGAAGGTGACGGTTCGTCTCCTTCCCTCCATTTTTTTTTTGAATTCGAATTTCGAATTTGAATTGGAGGGGGAGGTGACGGTTCGCCTTCTGCCCCCCTTCTATAAATTGGAGACCTCCTCCTCTCATTTGCTACTATGCGAATTTTCATAAAAATTACTTGAGAGAAAAAAGCTCTGACACCGGCTGCTCATTCGTGCAACTAGCTTCTTCCGTCTGACGCATCCGGGTACCAGTTGACTACTTCTTTGACCCTTTCTAAGGTACCGTCTGACTTAATCAATTTCTTCTTGATTTCAGTAGAGCCACAGCCGGTCTTACGCCGTCTGGGGCACTTTTAAGCAATTTATTTCTCAAATTTCATTCAATAGACCTTTTAAGCAATTTATTTCACAAATTGCATTCAATAGACCCGAAGCCGGTAATATACAGCCTGGGGCGTCTTCAAACAATTGTCTTCAAAAACTGCATTCCATAGGCCCACAGCCGAAAATATTCCGTCCGGGGTATCTTCAAACAATTGTCTTCAAAGATTGCATTCAATAGGCCCACCGCCGAAAATATTCTGTCCGGGGGCATTTTTGAGCAATCTCCATAATTTGCTTTCTATAGACCCACAACCGGTCTTTATACCGCCTGAGGCATCTTCAAGCAATTTTTCTTTTTTGATTTGCATTCATAAGACCCTCAGCCGGCCTTGCGCCGTCTGGGGTACTTTTGAGCAATTTTCTTCAAATACGACATCTTATGGATCCTCACTCGGTCTTATACCGTCTGGGGTATCTTTGATCCATCTTCATAAACTGCTTTCTATTGATACCGCTTGGGGTATCTTTGAGCAATTTTCAGAAAGGCACTCTATAAATAGATATCGTTTGGGGTATCCTTGAGCCATCTTCATAAACTGCTTTCTATAGTTACCGCTTGGGGTATCTTTGAGCAATTGTCTTTCAAAATGCATGACCATCTGCTTTCTTTGCAACTTTCTAAAGAACCAAAGCCGGACCTTTTCATTTGTGGTATCTTTGAGTGATTTTCTTTGCAAACGTCTGACTGTTTTGTTTTGCATTTCAGCTTTCAAAACATACACAACCGGAATCTTCCGCATGTGGCATCTTCAAGCCACATTTTGAGATAGCGGTCAAGTCTTTTACAAACTTCTTTACAACTTCAAGGTACCGGCTCTGCCCTTCGCAACTTTTTGAGATTTTCCCGGTTGTATAGGTTAGAGAATAATGGACTCTCCCAACACACACAAGGCACGACCTAGGGCAGATGTCAACCGTTCACCGGATACGGCTGAGTCTAGGAATGAAGATGCCGTCTGGAGGTGTTTGGACCACCCTTATTCTGTTAGGAATCCGACCGTCTCTATTCATGTGCAGGACAGAATGGCTCGGACAAGGAAAACAGTTGTTGACCCCGAGTACCAATCAGATGATTCAGCAGGAACTCCGGTTGAGGATGCTCCTTTTGACTAACCAGGCGTACCTAGCACGCTCGGAGATGAGATACTAGAAGAGCCCGGGAGCTCAGGCGGTGAGGAAATCGTCCAATAATCCGACTCTACTGAGTCTACAATGACGCCGGATGCCCCTCAAGACGATGAGGAGGCGCACATGAGCGTCCGGGATATGGTGACATTAAATGAAACCCTCCCGGCTTTTTTGGAGAAGCACCCTGTAGGGGCCGGATGGAAGGTCGGCGTCCCGCTTGCTGATGCAACCGTCGTCTGGGATGACGACCTGGAACACGCCGACAATTATTTCGACTGCTATGATGCGGCATTCAAAGCCGGCCTCTGGTTTCCCCTCCATAAAACAATCAAAGCCATTTTAAGGGGTTATGACCTTGGCGTCTGGCAGCTCACACCCAACTCTTGGGTGAATATTTTGGGATATATTGCCGCCTACGAGATGCAGGACATGACGCCTAGCTAGGAGGTGTTCACGCACATGCACTACCTGAGCCGTGCCCTAGGTGGCTGGAATGTGTGGTACACACTGACCACGCATCCGGAGTACATGATGACTTTGGAGAAGCCCTCCAAATGGACTAGCTGGAAGAGCAAGTTTTATTTCGTCTCTTCCCCATCTACGGCTGCAAATCACTGGTTGCGCCGTTATAATAAGAACCCGGCTCTAATAGGAAAGAAATGCGCCCTCCCCAAGATACCGGCTGAGTCTTGGGATGCAATTATGGAGCTGGGGCTTTTTAACAAGACTACGATGCCACTGGATAATGGAACACAAATCATTGTCCCCAAATTCAAGGTCCCTCATCCGGTCGGGTTCAGAGACGAGGCGTTCCTTTCTGCCTACGGTCTTAGCACCTTTTGGGACAAACGTAGGTTTACTGCTTAACCGGCATATAATGCCGCCTGTATGGTGTTTGAATGCTCTAACATTTTTCTTTCTTTACTATTTTGTAGAGAAAGGACTTGAGATGACTCATCCAGAGAAAACGCCGGCTAAGTCAGCCGCTGAAATTAGGAAGGAGCAACTTGAGCAGAAAAGGGCCCAACTTGCGACCAGAGGCAGTGGGGTAAGCACCGGCAGATATTTTACTGTCTGTATGTCTTGCAAACAATCTTGATTCTAACTTGTTGCTTTGCTATTTTTTGTAGACAGGGAGCTAGAACGTTCCTCTTTCTTTGAGGCAGATGGTAAAGAGACCGGGGGAGGAACTCCCCTCGCCTGCTACACAGAGGCGGAGGGTCCCAAGCGGCCCCGCACCAACCTCAGCCGGTAGAACGCCGGCTCCTGATAGACCCACAACCGCAGGCAAAAGTCTGCGAAGCCTGGGTTTGAGCTCAGGGCCGGCTGAGGCCGGATCTAAGGAGCCTGAGGTTCCTTCTGGCCGGGTGCTTGCTCTAGCACCCGGCTCTAATGCGGCTGGCGGTGGTCTCACCCCTCAGCCTGAAAACCAAGGTACGGATTTCACTCTTGACCCCCCTAGCCGCTTAAGCCTGTTCGAGTCAAGTCCCAAACTTCTTAGTCGGGGGATTCTTCTGGAAGCCGGCTGAATATAGAAGTCGCTTATGCCCAACACTTAACAAATATATCTCATGATGCAGATGTTGCTTCTCGTTGGCCAGATATGCAAAATTACGCCAAGAGAATGCTGAGGACCCTCACCCGGTCCGAGAAAGAAGCAGTTCCGGGTATCAACCAGGTCAACATTGACCGCATCACCTCATTGTTAGCTGAGGTAATATACCGGATGGGGTACTTTTGGGCAATTTTGCAAATTGCTGGTTGTGATATAACTGAATTAAACTTCTTTTCCGGCTGACTTTGTAGGTGATGTTGAGGGTTGACGGGATGAAGCTCCCTTGCGGAAGAAGCAAGAGGAGGTAAGGGATGCCCAGAGAAAGGCAGCCGAATTAATTTATGTCTATCAATATAACTCCCTAATGCTTGAAATTCAAACTAAAGCCTTTGAGATGAAACAGGAGGAACTCATCCGGGAGCTTACGGCTGCTGCTGATACAGCCAACCAAAATGCTGCCGACTAGAAACTCCAAGTCGACCAACTCAAAGCTGACGTCAAGGCCTTGGGGGAGGCTTACAAGGAGAACGCTGGGCTGAAAGACGAGGTCACCCGGCTGAAGGACGAGCTGGTTAAGACCAAGAAGGAGCATCTAGACCAGCTGTCGTTTGAACAGAAGTGACTGGTCACCGAGAATAAGCGCGACTGCGAAGCGCGCATGAAGATGGCATAGTCCATGATCCACCCGGACACTGATTATGCTTTCTTAGACTTGAGGTACAAATACGCAATAGAGGTATTTGATGCTCAAGTTCTTGGGATTCAGCACCCGACACCCTTCGAGGAGTGGGCCAGCATAGGGAATGAGCAGGCGGAAGAAGAGGTGCCGGGTGGGGCCGGAGAAGTCCAACCCCAGCAGACCCAAGATACCCTTATTGGCGGTCAGGACCAGCAGCCGGTACAACAGCAGCAGCAGCAGTAGGTCAATTATTTTTCAACTCCAACTTTCATCCGGCCTGCGAGCCGTGTAATTTTGTATCATTTTCTCCGGACGAGGGTCCGGCTAAAATTTTGACTTGAAATATTTATATATATATGTGCCTACTGTGTCGGTTTGCTTTGCCACTTTGTTTCAATTTTTTGCAATTTTTTTGGCTTGAATGAAATCTTTGTTGCAATTTGAATTAATATATGCCGGATGCATTAGCCCTGACTGCCCCTGGATGGTTGTTTGCTTAATAGTTACCAACTTGAAGCAAGCAGCCGTCCACAAGCATCCGGATGAATGTATAGGCGGTCCTTGACCGTTTTAAAACAGAATTGAACCCATTGGCAAAAGCCGGCTGAAGACCAAGATTTAATTCACCGCATGTATTGCGTTGGGGAAATAAACGGGTGTATCTTGATTTTAATAAGATTTTGACCTTGTTTATGGAACATGGAGCCGGCTGTAGTGCTTTTTGGCAAAAGCCGGCTGCAGATCAAGATTTAATTCACCGTCTGTATTACCTTGGGGCAATAACCGAGTGTATCTTGACTTCAATAGGTCATTCAAACGGCCATGGGTTATCTTTACCCTAACCGGTTAAAGCCGTTTGAGTCTATGACCTGTAGAACAATGTACCACCCGGAATGGAGATGTTCTCTTCGACAAATTCACCCAAATGGGCGTCGCCGGATGCCTGCTCATGGTTAGAGCAGGCGTATTAAAATATGTTGACCTTTGGACTTTTCAATAACTAAGTTAGGTACTTGGGACTTGGAAGATGCCCGTTTGTGCATTGCCCATGTGGACTTGGAAGATGCCCGGTTCTGCATTGCACATGGGACTTAGAAGTTGCCCGATTGTGCATTGCACATGGGACTTGGAAGATGCCCGGTTATGCATTGCACATGGGACTTTATACAAAAAACAATTGAAATAAAATAACTCTTTCATTAATATACTCTATTTACAAAATATTTACAAATCCTGGCCTTATAAGTAGTACTTTTTCAAGTTGTCTACATTCCAGGTTCTGGCTAGCTGCCTGCTGTCTGGTGATTCCAGGCGGTAGGTTCTGCCTCTAACTTCTTCAAAAATCCGGTAGGGGCCCTCCCAATTGGGGGTTAGCTTCCTTTGCTCATTTGCCCTACCGGTTGCCTCCATTTTTCGCAGCACAAAGTCCCCCACTTTGAGGGGCCGTTTGTGTACTATTTTGTTGTAGGCCCTCGTCATTCTTAGACGGTATATCTCATGACACAAGGCGGCGTTGCCCCTGCGCTCTTGGAGTGAATCCAATGCTAGACGAATGGCCTCCCAATTAGCCGCCTCATCATAGAGCATAACTTGGAGTGTTGGCTCATAAAGTTCAATTGGTAGGACGGCTTTAGTGACGTATGTCATGAGAAACGAGGTTTCAGCGATTGCCCCTTTTTCAGTTGTTCTGATGGTCCAAAGGACGTGAGGTAACTCATCCGCCCAAAGACCGCCAGCTTTTTCAATCTTCTTTTTTATGTCGTCTGAGATGAGCTTGTTGAATGCTTCAACTTGGTCGTTTGCTTGGGGGCGGCCAACGGATGCAAAACAATGTGAGATACCCTGATCTCCCAACCAATCTTGAGGGTAGGCGTTTCAAATTGAGGACCGTTGTCGAAAACCATAGACATAGGAACCCCAAACCGGGTGATGATGTTTCTCCAAATGAAGGAGATGACATCCTTTGTCTTAATGCCCTTGACCGCCTCTACCTCAACCCACTTGCTGAAGTAATCTACAGCCACTAGAATTTATCTTCTTCCGCCTGATGCAGGCATATAAGGACCTAAGATGTCCATGCCCCATTTTGCAAATGGAACCGGGTTGTAGATAGCCGTCAGATCTGTTGCCGGACGATGTATGAGCCGGCCAAACCTCTAGCACTTGTCACATTTCTTCACCAATTCCATGGCGTCTACCTCAAGAGTGGGCAAAAAATAGCCTTGCCACTTGGCCCTCTTGGCTAGAGTTCTGTCGCCTATATGTGAAGCATAAAAGCCCGCGTGCAGATCCTCTAGCACCTCTTTTCCCCTTTCAGGGGTAACACACTTCAGCAACGGCTGTAGGTAGCCCTTTCTGAAGAGCTCTCCTTTGTACATTTCGAAACTCAAATCTCGCTTCTTCAATGCTGCTGCCTCTGAAGGGGCATTTGGCAGAGTGCCGTCTACCAAATAATCCCGGAACTCTAATGGGATCATGTTCAATGCTTCTTTTTTCCATGACCTCCCAAAAGAATGACATGGGCGTATCACAAATAGCGGATGAGGCCAGTTTGGACAATGCATCCGCCAGATTGTTCTCTGACCGGGGCACCCGACTTAAATGAAATTCATCAAGTGTCCCAGCCTCATCTTTGACCGCCTGCAGATACTTGATCATTTTTGGATGGGTGGCCTGATAGTCACCATTGAATTGGCTAACAATCAATTGACAATCTGAGCAGGCGTTAACTTTCCTTGCCCCTGCCGCCTTACACATGCGTATACCGGCTAGCAGGGCCTCGTACTCCGCCTCATTATTAGAGGCCTGGAACTTAAACCGTAGTGCGTATTCATACTTGTCCGCTTTCGGAGATATGCATATTACGCCTGCACCACAGCCGTTCATAGTAGTGCTCCCGTCTACATATAACTTCCAAACCTGATCAACATTCTCCGGTTGTGCCAATCTTGTCATTTCAACAATGAAGTCGACGAACGCCTGACCCTTCACTGCCTTTCTAGGCTCGAAAGAAATTTCTAAACTTTGCAATTTGATAGCCCACTTGAGCATTCTGCCGGATGACTCTAGGGTTGTCATTGGCCACTTGAGGGGTTGGCCGTGTAGACCATCACCGGGTGTGCCAAGAAGTATGGTTTTAGCTTCTTGTCTGCCTGAAAAGAGCGAGGCCGATTTTTTCAACCAAGGGATACCGCAGCTCAGCATTCCGGAGAACGTGGCTAATGGAATACACCGAGAGCTGGATGCCGTCTCTCTCAACTAGGAGAACGGCACTGAGGGCATGATCTGAGATGGCCAAATACATGTAGAGAACCTCCCCTGCTAGAGGGCTGACCAACTGTGGCAAAGAGTGGAGGTGCTCCTTCAATTTCTGGAATGCCGCCTCAGCATTCTCCCCCCATTCAAATCTAGTCTTCTTCTTGATTGCCTGGAAGAAGTAGAGGCACTTGTCACCTGACCGGCTGAGGAATCTCCCCAATGCCGCTAGACAGCCGGTGAGTCTTTGGACTTCTCTGACAGTGCCGGGTGACTTCATGTCAATTACCGCCAGCACATTGTCCAGATTGGCCTCTATTCCCCTTTGATCAATCAAGAATCCGAGAAACTTCCCAGACTCAACACCAAAGACGCACTTTTTGGGATTAAGCATGACATTATGCCGCCTGAAGGTGGTGAAGGTTTCTCGGAGGTCAGCAAGGTAATTCGTCTAAAGCTTAGATTTGACTATCATGTCATCAATGTACGCCTCTACATTCCTCCCAATTTGATTAATGAACACCGTGTTAATCATCCGTTGGAAGGTAGCAGGCGCATTCTTCAACCCAAACGGCATCACCGTATAACAGAACAACCCTTGATCAGTGACGAATGCCGTCTTCTCTTGATCTTTCTTCCACAAGGGTATATGATGGAAGCCTGAGTAGGCATCCATGAAGCTCATCAAAGCATAACCCGCTAGAGATTCGACTAAACTGTCGATCATTGGAAGTGGATAGCTATCCTTTGGACATGCCTTGTTTAGATCTGTGTAATCAACACACATCCGCCTGGTCCCATTCGGCTTTTTGACAAGGACGACATTGGCTACCCAATCCGGGTAGTAGCATTGCCAAATGAACCCGGCATCCAGTAGCTTCTTGACCTCAGCGACTGCCGCCTGAGATCTCTGCTCGCCGTGGTTCCTTTTCTTTTGCCTAACCGACTTCTTTTTCGGATCCACGGCAAGTTTGTGGATAGCAAGATCCGGGCTGACACCTGGCA
The DNA here is from genome assembly GCF_001683475.1 of Chenopodium quinoa. NCBI lineage: Eukaryota > Viridiplantae > Streptophyta > Magnoliopsida > Caryophyllales > Amaranthaceae > Chenopodium > Chenopodium quinoa. Next base: position 98,523 of record NW_018745566.1, read on the forward strand.
TCTCTTCCACTTCAAAGGCAAAGATGTCTTTGAATTCTTTCAACAGGGGGTGCAAGTCTGCACCTAACTTTGCAAAAGCAACCGTCCCCACTTTTACGGTCCTTTCCAGACGACTGTCATCTAGAATAATATCAATAGTATCACCAACCAGCTGGGGACGAAGATCCTCTGATTGTTCCCCGATCAGTGATTGCTATTGCTTCTCTTTTTTGGCGACCACCAGATGGTCCGCCTTTCTCTTTCTGCCGGCTGCTTTGGGAGCAGGTGCGGCTTCCTTGTCATCAAGGTCCATGGGCTCCTCGTTATGGCCGGCTCCAATAGCACTGGGCTTGACGTTTGAGAGGTAGCACTCCCTAGCTGTCTTCTGGTCCCTGCTTAGGGCACCCACTGACCCATCATCCCTCTCAAATTTAATCAGCATGAGGGATGGGATGATGACTAACTTGGACTCGTTGAGGGTAGGACGACCCAAAATGAGATTGTAGGCGGTCAATTCCTCGACCACCAAAAACTTAACGACCATGTGTCGTCCTTCCCCCTTCTTTCCTAGCCGGATGGGTAGGTCAATCCTCCCCACCGGATGCACTACTCCTCCCCCAAAGCCGACTAGGGGGTGAGAAGCCTTGTGCATACTGCAAGGCTTGTACTTGAGCTTTGCCAAGCACTGATATCTGATCAGGTCAGACGAGCTCCCAGTATTGATGAGGAACCGGCCCACTCGTTGGTTGGCTACCTTGCATTTGATGACAATTGGGTCATCATGGGGCCGCCTGACCATACCTTGATCCTTCTCAGAGATGAAGACCTCAGGGAAGGTGTCTTTCGACGCCTGGCCCTCATCTTCTGGGTTGGATAATTTCCGGATGTTATCCTTGGTACCCCGGATAGTAGGACAACCGCTTGCGAAGCCGCCTGCTATGGTGAAGATGTCCTCTTCATCAGTGTCAGAGCTCAGAGCCAGCTTCTTTGACGGTTGTCCATTGTTGGGTTTGGGGTTACCCTTGGACTTCACCAGGCAGGACTTCAGAGCCCCCTCATCAGCCAGACGGTCCAATAACCGCCTGAGGCTATAGCAACCATTGGTGTCATGGCCAACATCGACAGTACTTGCTCTTGTCACAGTTCTTGATAGAACTCTTCATAGCAGCCGGTTTTTCAAGAGTTAACCGGTCTTTGATCTCCATGAGGATGGAGGAGCAGTCCTTGTTGAACTCGTACTTGGGGACGTACGGCTCCAACTTTCTCTGCTTCTTTTGGGACAGCTGACCAGAGCGATCCGCCGCCCAGACTTCTTTTCTTTTCTTACCCTGTTCTTTTTTAGTCGGCTAGGCTGGCCGGCTCTCTCTCTTGTCGGATCGTCTCCTTGCTGAATAGCCCCTAGGTCGAGACTTGTCTTTTTGGCAGGGATGTTCATGGAGAAGTTGGACGCGAACATGTATGCAAGCGTCTTGAAATTGTTGATGCACCTGGCTGGCAGGTTGCTAAACCATCGTTGGGCTATGCCCTTCAATGTTGCCGGGAAGCATCTATACCAGGCGGCGTCATCCAATCCCTACAGGTACATGAGGTTGGTGTATGCCATTAGGTGGTCTTCCGGGTTGGCGGTCCCGTCGTAGGTACCAACCAACACATTTTTAACCATGGTCGGCTGGGCCGCCTCGTTTATCTCCCTTGAGAAAGCCGAAGGCTGTTCCCCAAGGTTCAGCAGCCGGAGTTGCCAGTCCATAGGCTGGACCTAATGTGCCGTCTGACCCCCAAAGGGGGACGGCTGCATGTATGGTGATCCATACGACATGTATGGCTGTTGGGGCACATAAGGAACCGGCTGGATGATATGAGGGTCAGTACGTGCGGACATGCCACGTGACTGACTCCCTTAATGTGTCTCCGAATGCTTCATTGAAGTATTGCGGAAACTGTCTGGGTAAGTCGATGTTGAGGCCGACTCAGACATGTGTTGACTTCACTTCTCCTGGATGAACATCCGGGCGTTAGAGTAAGTCTTCTTTGACCCATCCTGCTGTACCTCCCGAATGGCCTTCCTTTACCCTGATTCAGGGAAACGAAGTTTGGAGAGATCAATCAGGGGCCCATCCGTCCCCTTTGGTGTAGGGTGAGGAGTAGGTACCTAGTCTTTGAGTTGCTTCTTCCCGGAGCGAGAAGGCTTCTTTGCCAGCTGACCCTCGTTTGAGCCAGTTGACTTCTTGATTATGTCCTTGATTTCCCCTTTGAAACTCGTCATGAATTTCATGAGCTCGTCTCTTGTGACGGGGGATGTGCCCTCCGCTGCCTGGGGTTGCCCAGCAGGCTTGCCGGCTGGGTTGCTAGGATCAGCTTTGCCTTGGCCTCATTCCCTTGTTTCTTTAGAACGGGTGCGCCTTGATCGAAGTGACCCGTCTAGGGCCACATAGGTGTTGACCTCATAATCGTCACCACTATCCTGGTTTGTGTGGACCTCAGGCTCGGCCGAAGGCCGTCTGCCCTAAACAGGTGGTACAATGTCAGATGTCATCTCAGAAGTACTCTCCCCACAGACGGCGCCAAATGTTTCGGGGTTTTTTGGAGTCCCTCAGGAGAGTTACAATTATGGGAATGCGCGCCTGACACCTGTACCTGCAAAACCACGAAACTCCGGTTAGGTGGAGTTCCGCCTCCCACGATCAAGTTAGTACGTCTCATGATGTAGAAAAGTGCGGAAAGTAAATGGGTTTTTCTCTCTGATTCAGAGAGATTCCGCAATTAACATTGCTCGGTTTGTGTTTTTCGGAATGTGTAATAAATGAGGAGTTTCCTCTATTTATAGCAGATAAAAGTCTGCTCCCCCATTAAGGTTATAACGCCACGTGTCAGCATCCGATTGGATCCCATTGGGCCTTTGAAGGGCTACCACGTGTCAGCGCGGTATTGGGTCAAGTGGCATAGGGGTTTTTTACCCCAAACATCACACATCGCAGCCTCTCGCACACAACCACGCATCGCAGCATCGCCTAGCATCGCAGCGTGCTATGTGTTGTGGCTGTGCATGCTTGTGTGCTGGGCATCGCAGCATGGTATGTGCTGAGGCTAAGCGTGCTTGTGTGTTGGGCAGCGCATAGCACAAGCAACAGCTGCCAGGCAGCGCCTAGCATACGCCACATAGCAACAACAGCTCACATTGCATGCGTGGCTTGCTGGCTGCGTGCATGCGTATGCGAGCTAACTAGCCAGCCCAGCCAAGGTGCCAGGCGCCAGCTAGGCAGGCTGGCTGCCAGCTATGTGTGGGCTGCTCTTGAGTTTTGGTGGGGACCGATGCTTGGTGGCCTTGCTTGGGGAGAAAGGGGATTTTTGGTCCCCTCCTTTGGTGGTCCTCACCTACTCTCTCTCCCTCCTTGTGCCACTTGTAGCTTGTTAATTGAATTGCATTTTATTTTGTTTTTGATTAAAATAAAATAGAGGAAAATGCAAATCTCCCACATTGATGGGAGAATGGAGATCAAGTTTCCATTCCCTATAAATACCCAAGTTTTGGGTTTTGGGAAGAACACTTGAGTTGAACTCAATAAGGCATCTCTGTATAGGTGAGAAAACCTTTAAGTTCGTAATACTCTAGTCTTTTCTTGGTCTACCCCGACTAACCATCGAGGTAGAGGCCGTTCGGGTTGGGTCTTGACGGTGGACTCTGTCGAAGGCTCTCGCGCTTGCGGAGCTAAGGCATTGAAGTCCGAGCTCTGTAGGAGCGAAGCACGCGTCAAGGGTAAGAATGTCTTATCTCTTTCTCTCTTTTATGTTGTTAATTATGTGATTAAATATTTAGTTGTTTTAATTAGTGAGCGGGTCTTGGGCGGGTTTCTCTTCCGCGTAGCGTTGGACGCTACGAAACCCAACATATAGTTCATGAAGAGACATAAAGTGACATAGGAAATGGGCTATACACTATCTACACACTTGGCCGGAAGGACAAGTGGGAGATTGAAAGGAATGGTGTCCTTCCAACAAGTGTATTATTCCGATAGAGGGTTCGGAATTATTAGAAAGCTAATTCTTCACTGAGGTAAAGTGATCGGAATGCCTAGGTGGAGGCCGCTTTCGATTATTAATATTAATGTATAATTAATATTACAGCTTAATCTTGACTGAACCCTTCAGGTCACACCCAATCGAGTAACCGAGCCGAGGCGACGAATCAATCCAAAGGATAAGATGAATCATTAGAGTATTATGAACAAAGACATCGGATATGGATCTTAGAGCGTAAAAACCGAGTGTCGTAAGTGGATTCAATTTGGAATTCGACGAGACGAGAAATCAACAAGCGACAAGTATGAGCTAAGTTGTAGCCTCGCATTGGCCTAGCCATGAGAGTGCTAGGCTAGCCTAGGCCACGCACCATGCCGAGCTTGCTAGTAGTGCATGCATGTTAGCATCGCAGGCTAGCTAGCTGGTGTGGCATGGCCAGCATCGCTGGCGCGCTAGGCGTGCTGGCATGCTAGTGCCTCGCACATAGCAGCCCAGCCGCAGCATCGTAAGGCCAACGACACACAAGTGTTAGGCCTTGCTAGCAGCGCGCTATGCGTGCTTGTGCTATGGGGCTATGCGTGCTTGCATGCTGGGCATCACATAGCACTCGCATCACAGCCTCACGCACCTTGTAGCGCCAGGCAGCAACAGCCCTCAACGCATGCTTGGCCTGCTTGCTGCACGCATGCGGGTGCGAGCTGGCTGGGCAGCCCAGCCTTGGTGCTAAGCGCCAGCTGGCTGCCTGCCTTGCCAAGGCAGGCTGCTAGCCAGCCAAGTGGCGTGGTCAGCCCGGTCAAGGAGGGGACCATTATTCTTGGTGTTTGGCTTGGAGAGCAAGGTGTTTTGGTCCCCCCCCATTGGTGGTCCTCACCAACCTTTTCCCTCCATATGACACTTGGAGCTTGTTGATTGCTTTGCATTTTAATTTGTTTTTTATTATAATAAATTGGTGGAAAAATGCAATTCTCCCACATTGATGGGAGAAGGGAGATCAAGTCTCTTTTCCCTATAAATACCCAAGTTTTGGGTTTTGGAAAAATCACTTGAGTTGAACTCAATAAGGCATCTCCCTATAGGTGAGAAAACCTTTAAGTTCATAATACTCTATTCTTTTCTTGGTCTAGCCCCGACTAACCTTCGAGGTAGAGGCCGTTTGGGTTGGGTCTCGAGGGTGGACTCCGTCGGAGGCTCTCGCGCTTGTGGAGCTATGGCTTTGAAGTCCGAGCTCGATAGTTGCAAAGCACACGTCGAGGGTAAGAATGTCATTTCCCTTTATCTTTCTTTTGTTATTTAATTATGTGATTGCATGCTTAGTTGCTTTTATTAGTGGGCGGATCTTGGGCGGGTTTCTTCCGCGTAGCGTTGGATGCTACGAAACCCAACAGGTGTGGAGAAGACTAATATAAAAGACCGCCTAGGAACAAGAAGGTTCCTCCTAAAGATCGTCTGTGCTCAAGATTTGAATTCAAGACTCCTATTGTAACACCCCGTTCTTTAAGAACTAAAAGCGTTAGCGGAATTACGCCTGAACGGGAGGCTACTTAACTTCAATTTACAAAGTTAAGCTTAACCTAGGTCCAAAAGTTAAATTTAAGTCATTCAAACATCCAAATTAAGTTGTTTTCACCTAAGCGCAAACTAAGTGAAGAAAAAGACAATTACAAATGAACTTAAACATAGAAAAATCAATTACATTCCAAAGTCAAGGGCAGAACAACCCTTATTGGCCAAACTGAAATCAAACAAAACCAAATTCAAACCATTTAAACAAAAAACTAACAACAAAGGCATACAAGCCCAAAAGTTGGTTTCTAAACTCTCAATTCCCAACTCATCGTCATATAGATCAAATAAACAAATAAAACCTGCAAATTACAACAACGTTCCACAATCAGTGGGGAGTAACTAGCAGTTCTCCCTCAAATCAGAAAAAATAGATTTTAGACTCAAATTAATAGAAAGAAACCACAACCACAAACAACTTGAAAACTTAAATGAAATCACTTAAAACTATCAAACCATACAACTATGAAATATTTCAGAATAAACTTAAAACGGGAAAAATCGATATTAAAACACATAACTTCAATCATAATTTATATAAACTTCAAAATAAGTAATAATTTCATTATTTCAATATTTCAAACTCAAAACCTTCAAAATAGTAGAACTTGCATGGAGGGAACACTAGTGGCCTCGCAATCCACTTCCTAAGGTTTGTCAGGACGAACCCCCTGTCATCTCGCAGAGACCGTGTCTAAGATTGACAAACTCCCGGTTACGGGTAGATGCATATAAGGTCTTACATACCCCCGAACGACAACAATTAACCCAGGTTGAGCTACCTAAGACTCGCAATCCAGGTAGTTAGCATGTTCATTAATCATTGGGAATCAAATTGGCCTCACACCCGACTATGGCCCCACACACATTCGAAATCAATTAAAATACTTAATATAATATATTTCACTCAGAAATATGCAGAGAAGCCTAAATGGTCTTACACTCAATTAAAATTGCATAAGAAAATCATATTTCTTAAATTCAATTTAAACTCCATTTCAAAAGACATTTCAACTTAATAAACCACAAAAGGTATCGTTTGAGTTCAGGAATATAATTAATTATCTGAATTCAACAATTAAGTGCATTCACAACTCTTGGCGAAGTAATGCTAAAGACAGTGTTATCCTTCTTTAAAGCATTACGACGTCGACAATACAATTTACAACTCACCCATATTCAAACACACATCAAAATATTTCACTTTAGGGGTTTATAATACCCAAAAATTCACTCATCACTTATTTAAAATATAATTTCAACTAATATATAATAGTTATAATAAAAATTCCATAAATTCATTTGATAAAACCAAAAATCCAAACTACAATTTCATAAAACAACCAAAATAGGGCAGCAACATTTAAGTCCAAAAATCATCATAAAAACCCAACCAAACATGCTTCAAATGTGAAATAAAAATTAGGGCACATACATATACTCAATAGGCATCATGTAAAACCATTTTGGACTTAAAACTCATGACTTAACATGCTTAAATAAAATCACGAACACAACAGCCCCAATTAAGGTTCCAGCAGTACCATTCACAAAATACCCCAAAAACCCACCTTAAACATAAAATTAAGCTTAGCCAATTTTAGTACACACTCTAAAAACATAATATGAACTTTATATATTATATTAATGATATCTCCATAATAATTACAATAATAATAATGAAACCAATAATTTAAATAATGGTACAAACATATATATAAAGTTCATATTTTACAGAAAAGCAATATAAAAAAGGCGAGATGCGAAACCAATAATATTTACAATGACATAATTAATAAAAGGACATTATAATGAGATTTATAAATATAAAATTCAAAGAATAGTTTATAAACAATATCATTTTGATAAACAAGTTGACGGAATCACCCAATACAACTTTATTTATCGATATAGATACGGTTGAACGTAAAACGTCTTAAAACCTTAAAATCATTTCATACCTATTAAATTGGCACTTAAGTTAAGGAATCACCCATGATGACCCGTATCAATTTTAATAGGTTAAATGTCAAAAATACAATTTAAGTGTAACACTTATTGAATTGATGCTTAAGCTTAAGGAATCACCCTTTAAGGCTAATATCAACTCAGACAAGTCAAATATAAATGAAATGATTAAAACTCAGATATAAAACCTTTTAAATAATAACTTTCAATCATTTGTCAAAACACTATAATTAGGGTTTCCAAAGCTTGGGATGACCCTTAAATCAAAATAACGATTTTAATAATTAAATTTACATTTCAATTTAGAAATTGAGATTTAAATTAGAAATTAGGTTTAATATGTTGAAATGCACATAAAATAGTGGTTCAAAAATTCGGGGTGTTACACCTATCATGCCTTAGAAGAAAAGTGTTGTAGAGGGTAAAGGGAAATTGAAAGCTAACCCTATGGAAAATAAAAGGAAAAGAAGACTTGGGTTGAGAGAAAAGTGGGGGTTTTTGCTAAAGGGGAAACTTCTTCCTCTAAGGTTTCGGTTCGGTATCTAAAGGTTCCTTATTGGTAAAGGAGCTAGAAGATGAAGAGGACTCAGAAAAAGAACTGGAAAAGGGCTTGAAAGGAGAAGACAAATTAGAGCATTGCTTTGCTTTTAATTTTATTAGGCAATTTTAAGTTAAATTTATTTTCAAGCCTTTAAATCATCAATAATGTAATTTCAATTTTAATTCAATTATTAATGCAATTTTAGCTTTCAATTAAATTAACTTTGTTATTTTAATATTCCTTTTATTAGAAGTATTGTTTTAATCAATGAAAACATCTTGAGTAATTTCGAAAATAATATGAGTACGAAAGTTAGAAAATTCTCGAAATAATTTGAAACTATTGCAATTAATCGTAGCTTGTCTCAGACAAAAAACAATTTTTTCGCGGCGCGATGAGTCTGACGCGGCACGATGATCCTATCGCGGCGCGTTGGATTGTGTTTTGTCGCAATTTTTGGTTTTTGCGATTCTAAGTTGGTCTTTTTGCGTTCAAAGGCAGGATTTTGAATTTTTAAAGTCGCCGCACCTTATAAAAGGGTTGCCTATGTATCCTTGTTAAGGAATCAAGCCAAACGTAGCTCTTTTGAGTACGGAACTCATTAAATCATGGGTAGAACTTCTTGAGTTGGTCAAGATTTTTCATGTTCGAGAATTCATTACCGTCCATATCTATTAACTTAGCTACGCCTCCAGATAGGATGGTTTTAACAATGTATGGTCCAGACCAAATAGGCCTAAACTTGCCCCTAGGGTCTAGAACATTCTTTCTAGGTGCTTTTAACACCAAGTCTCCTTCCTTGATGTTTCTTGTCTTGACCTTTTTGTTGAAGTGTCTAGCTATGCAAGTTTGATAACATTGGACATGATGTAAGGCTTCTAATCGTTTTTTCATCGAGTAGAATTAGCTCTTCATATCGTGCCCTTATCCATTCAACCTCGTCAAGCTTACTTTCCAATGCTATGCGCAATGAAGGTATTTCTAACTCTACAGGTGGTACGACGTCCATTCCATAGACTAGGGAGAATGGCGTAGTTCCCGTGGATGAGCGAATTGACGTGCGATAGCCCCAAAGAGCAAAGTAGAGCTTGTTAGGCCAATCTTTGTAATTTTCTGTTATTTTTTCAATGATTGTCTTTAGATTTTTATTGGTTGCTTCCACCGCACCATTTGCTTGAGGTCTATAGGGAGAGGAGTGGTGATGTTGAATACCATACTTTTTAAGTAGGTCTTCACACTCCACTTGAAAGTGAGTACCATTGTCACTTATCATTTCATGTAGGACTCCATATCTACATATGATGTTAGTTCCTTTTAATAAAGAGTGCCACATGCTTTGCGGTGAGTTTTGCATAGGATGCCGCTTCAACCCATTTGGTGAAGTAATCGATGGCAACAAGAATGTATTCATGGCCTCCTGTTCCGGGGGAGTGATCTTTCCAATGATATCTATTTCCTAAGTTGAGAATGGCCATGGAGATGTGTAGGTGTAAAGGACAGATGGTGGAACATGCTGCAAATTGGCGTATATTTGGCATTTTACACATCTCTTTACGTATTAATGGCAATCTCTTTGCATGGTGGTCCAATAATAGCCTTGGCGCATGACTTTCTGGACTAGCATTTTACCATTCATATGCGTTCCACACGGCTCTTTCGTGGATGACTCTCATTGCTTTTTGAGCTTCCTTTTTGCTTACGCAGAGGGGAGCTATTCCTTTAGGTACCCTTTTATGAAGTTCATCATTTATGAGTACGAATTGTGAGGCTAAGAGTCTTAGGGCCCGTTTTGCTCTTTTGTTAGCATTAGGTGGATATTCCCCTTTGGTGACATAATTGAGGATGTCTGCATACCATGGTTCTTCTTCATCTTCTTGGATTTCTTATTCATCCTCAATATCTTGAATATAAGTAGGCTTATGCCATTTCTCTATGATTAAAGGCATTTGTTCAATTTCCTTAGGAATTCTAACCATCGAGGCTAGTCTTGCTAAGGCATCAGCAAAATAGTTTTCTTCTCTTGGTAGGAATGTGTATTATACCTTTTCGAGTTGATCAGTGAGGGTTTCCAAATAGGTTTGGTATGGAGCTAGGCTTTCACTCCTCACCTTCCATCTTTTGGAATTCTGGTTGATGATAAAAGACGAATCACCGAATATTCGAAGATTTTTGACTCCAAATGCCAAGGCTGTTTCGAGGCCAACCACACATGCTTCATACTCTACAGCATTGTTGGTGACGTCAAAATCAAGCTTTATTAAGATTAGGACATGCTCTTCTTTAGGTGATACTAGTAAGACTCCTACGCCACATCCTTTCTAGTTGGATGTGCCGTTAAAGTATAATATTCAAGTATCATCCTTAGTGACCATTAACTCTTAATCTGGAAAGTCATTTTCTTGCACTGGCTTGGTGTAGAGTCTTTAATTGGAAAGTGTGCCAAGAAATCAGAGACTGCGAATCCCTTGATAGATTTTTAGGGCATGAACCTTAGGTCGAATTGAGCTAAGTTCACTATCCATCTTGATATTCTTCCATTGAGTGTGGATTTCTCAAAGAGGTACTTGAGAGGATCTATTCGAGATACCACATGGACTGTATGGACGAGCATGTAATGTCTTAAATTTAGTTGTGGCCCACATAAGTGCGAGGTATAACTTTTCGAGTGGTGTGTAGCGGACTTCATATTCGAGCATCTTCTTACTTAGATAGTAGATGTCATTTTCCTTTCTTTCTACTTCTTGTTCAAGCATAACCCCCATTGTTTCTTTGGCGATTGTCAAGTATAGGTGAAGAGGAATGCCTGGTAGTGCTGGCGCTAGTACAGGAGGATTTGCAAGGTAGGATTTGATCTTATCAAAGGCTTCTTGACACTCATCGTCCCATACTACTGGCACATTCTTTTTGAGTTTCTTGAATATTGGTTCACATATCATAGTGAGCTTTGATATGAACCTACTTATGTATTGCAACCGGCCAATAAATCCTCGAATTTTCTTCTCGGTTTTGGGCGATGGCATAGACATGATAGCCTTGATCTTAGTGGGATCTATCTCATATCCTCTAGAGCTGATGACATAGCCTAGAAGTTTCCTTGAGGTAACTCCGAATGCACACTTAGTGGGATTTAGCCTCATGTTGTATTTTCGAAGCCTTTCGAAAAATTTTCTCAAGGCTATTTGGTGTCCAGGGCGATCCTTGGATTTCACAATCGTATCGTCCACGTACACCTCGACTTCTTTATGCATCATGCCATGGAGTAAGGCAGTTGCTGCTCTTTGGTACGTGGCACCCGCATTTTTAACCCGAATGGCATTACCGTGTAGCAATAAGTTCCCCATGGTGTTATGAAAGTTGTCTTCCATGTCTTCCTCAGCCATGAGAATCAGGTTGTAACCCGCGTACGCATCCATAAATGAGAGAAGTGCATGATTGGTTGTATTATCTACTAGAATGTCGATGTGTGGTAGAGGGAAATCGTCCTTTGGGCTAGCCTTGTTGAGATCCCTGTAGTCGACACACATTCTTACTTATCCATCTTTCTTGGGAACTGGTACCACATTAGCGACCCATTCTGGATACTTGGATACCTTGATAAAATCTGCAGTAATTTGTTTTTGAATTTCTTCTTTTATTTTAAGTGCTACGTCGGGTTTCATTCGACGCAACTTTTGTTTTACAGGTTTCATTCCCGAAATTAGTGGTATAGTATGTTGAGCAATTTCTCTGCTTATACCTGGCATATCTTCATATGACCAAGCAAAGACATCAATGAATTCAACAAGTAGATTTATTAATTTAGTTCTTTCTTCTTGATTTAGAGTTAAGCCAATTTTAACTTCTCTTTTAATGGTGGGATCTTTTGAGATATTAACCGTTTCAGTTTCTTTAATTACTGTCATTTTATTCTCAAGTGCTTCCATTGCTTTAATTATTTCTTTGTCATTTCCATTATTAGCAAAGCAATGCTCGTCATCTTGGGTAAGGGAATAGAACGGGGAGTAAGCGGAAGAAGACATATTGTTAAACTCTTGAATCATTACTTCAAAAGGGGAAAGGTTCGCTGGGGCCTGGCTACTAACTATTCTAGGGGTAGGTGCTAAGCTAGGTTTGATAGTAGGGGGTGCGACTACAAGAGACTTAGAAGACTCGACAATAGAAGACTCGAACTCAGACTCAGACTCAGACTCATCAAACATAGGTCCTTCTCCTGTGGTTATAGATATCTTCCTTCCACTTGGTGTAGTCACCTTCACGGTCTTGCGTCATCCCTTGAGTAGTCCTTCTGCTGGAGTGATGAGCTTTGAGGGGTCAAAGTTCTCACTTTGTAGCACAGTTTGTATAAGTGAAGAGTTGTCGTCGATGCACTTAGGCTCGTTTTTCTCGTATCCAAAGAGGAGACCCATGACATTAAAGTCAAAGAATGGGGGTGCCCGTTCCTTGTAGGTAGGAACAAGGATCTTATCTAGAAAGTTTCAATCTAAAGAGATCTCGAACCTAGGCTGGCGTATCCCATTTCCGACAAGTGGCTCAGGGAATTCGTAGCATGGGTAGTCTTCTCCCTCCTTTAAAATTGTCCATTTAAGGTGAGAGGGTATGGATCCATTTGTATTGCGTCTTTCTAGGTACGAGCTCTTCTTCGTGCATTGGACTTCTCCCAGGCTCGCTTAAGGTCTTCCAGAGTTGGTTCGAAACCAAGTCAAAAAGTACCATCTTAGGGAGGCCAGGTAGTCCCATGTGCTTAGCTATTCCTTTCTTCTTTCCTAGAGTCATTCCAGGAAAGTGCCCTTGTCTTTTAAGGATAGCGTTGACTATGAAATTTGAGTGGGGGTTATATCCAAGAGGGGTCTTTTCATCTTCCTTGATAAAATAGACCTCTTTGGCGTTAAAGCCCCACAAATCTTCGTCATTCTCATCGTGCCCCACATGAATGATTAGTTTATCAATCTCTTGATTCTCATGGGGGAAGCATCAATTATGATAGGGATTCCTGCAACTATAGCCTTTACTTGTTAGTGGAGGGACGAAGGGACGGCCTTAAGGTGTTGGAATCAAGGGCGTCCCAACAATAGGTTGAATGAAGCCTTGATGTCTACTACTTGAAAAGTAGTATTATGTTTAATAACTCCTGCAGTGACATTCATGGTGACGGTTCCAAGGGCTTGGCGACGAGTGTTTTCATAGGCCCTTATATCTTGTGTGGATGGAGTTAAATCTTCATCCTTTATTCCCAACATCCTGGCAGTGCGAAGTGGGCTGACAAGCGCACTTTAGGGCGCGCTTTAGGGCATATAATTGGAGGATTTTGGTCGTATTTAGGACCGTTTTGGTCGTTTATTGCCTTGTTATGCTTATATCCCTTATATTACGTGCTTCACGGGTTTCTGATTGTTTTTGATGTGTTTTCAGGTATAATTGACCGAGTTTAGTCGGGTCCCGAGCCGTTAGTGCGTGATCGAGCCAACTTTGGTCATAGTTCAGCAAACTAAGGATGTTGCAAGAATCTGCATAAGTTGCACAAGCAGCACGGTCGTGCCACATTTGGCACGCCCGTGCCAGATTGCCCTCAACTTCACTGCCTATGCTGCACGCCCGTGCAGAGTGCAGCACGTCCGTGCCATCTTCCATGTGCCAGCACGGCCGTGCCACTTTTGGCACGCCCGTGCCAATCAGTCCTGCATGCCCGTGCCAATTCAGCTTGCAGCACGCCCGTGCCAATTCAGCACGACCGTGCCAAATCATCAGCACGGTTCAGCCAATATCAGCACGACCGTGCTTAAGTCCAAGAAAAGTTCGAGTGATTCTCTGCGATGCTTGCACGGCCGTGCCACTGTAAGCACGCCCGTGTTGATTCACGAAGGGCAGCCTGCGCAATTGCTTTCTAAATTAAAACATATATATATAACCCAATTGTGAGGGTTAATAACATACATATTTTTAGAGAGACGTTGAGAGTACTTCCGTAGTTAAGGTTCCATAGTTTTCTTAGATTTTATTCTAGCAAATTCATAGTTCATCAGATTTGAGATACTCTAGTTTTCCGGATTTTATTCAAGGCAAGATTAATTGGGATTCTTTGTATTATTCATTGACATCGGATATCAAAGTTCCAATCTTTTGCATTGATTCGCATCGATTTATTGGTATTATTCGCTCCTATTTATTATTCAAAGCTTACTTATCCTTGATTAGAATTCATGTTTAGATTTATTATGCCTTTAGAATTTATTGTTGCTTTGATCATGTATATGTGTGAGTAGTTCCCTAACTAGGGTTTTGGGATGAAACCCGGCCTAGGTAATCTATGTAATTGAGGATTGGTTTTGATAAACAGATTGTGATTAAACGGATTATATGCGTTTGCATGTTAATTCATTATAATAGGAGTAGCTAACCTAGAGTCTTGAATTTGATTGGATATTATTCTTGGTTTGAACAAGAGATTGTGAATTGAGTATTTCATTATTGAATGTGGTTTGATTATGTATCGAGTAATGTTAAGTGCATGAGAAATCCAAGCTTAGTATTTCCCGTTGTCTTCCTATCACATGATATTGATCTGACATATAGTCTTTGCATATCCAGTTTGTCTCTATGATTCCTTATTGCTTAATTACCAATGGTTAGGCGGATTCCCGTTCTCCCTAGTGTTTTAGTTTATTGATTTATTCATCTCTTTAGTAGTTATTTAGAACACCATCTTTCATTTGACTTCGAACTAGCTTAGGTTTTAAGATTGATTTGCAATTACTCCCATTCTTCGTGGACCGAACCTTTATTTGCCTTTGTACTGGTTATAGGGTGTTCGTATAAATATTGTTTGATTAAGAGTTATATTGTGCGACCAATTTAACACCTGTCAAAATGGCGCTGTTGCCGGGGAACGGTGTTTGATAATTGCTTTTTGATTTCTTGAGTCTAGTTCTTAAAACAAAAATACAAAAAGATTTTTCTTTTTGGCTACACTTGTAGCCCTGCTATTTGATTGGTTTGGTTAGTGTGTATGCGCAGGTCTAAACAGGGAGAGTTAATACCCTTCGATCCTGAAATCGAAAGGACTTTGAAAAGCAATCGAAAATCCTGATCGAAATCATCAAACTCTCAAGGAAAGGAAACCGGCCCAAGCACACAACCAGTTCCAATGACAGATAATCAGCCACCACCACGACCTCTTAAGGAGTTGGGAACTCCCGGGGCATATAGAGCTTCAAGTGGGATTGCTCCACCCACCACTCAAGCCAATGACTTCGAGATCCGGCCGGCCATGATCACCCTTATCGAACGAAGGCAGTTTAGCGGTGCCAAGAATGAGAGCCCTTTGGCTCATCTGAACGAGTTTGAGAAGTACTGCAACACTATTAAAGTCAATGGGATGACTCAAGAGTTCGTGAGATTAAAGCTTTTCCCATTTTCACTCATTGGGAGAGCTCTCGAATGGTTAGAGAAGGAGGTTAAACCAAACACTCTACATACTTGGGATGATGTCACAACAACATTTTTGGGAAGATTCTATTCTTAGAAGAAGACGGCCGATGCTAGAGCTTTGATCCAAGGATTTCGGCAAAGGAGTGGGGAGTCAATCTATGAAGCGTGGGAAAGGTACAAGGAATACCAAAGAGAGTGCCCGCCCCACGGAATTCCAACATACCAGGTGCTACAGATATTCTATGGAGGATTGAGTCCTCAAGGGAAAACAGTTTGGATGCGGGAGCAGGTGGCCCAATCATGAACAAAACCGAAGAGCAAGTCATAGATATCATAGAAGATGTGGTACGACACCACATGGATTGGCAAGATGGAGAGCGGGAAGTTACGAACAAGAGTGGAGGAGCGGTCTATTCGGTAAACCACCTTAATGCAATCGGAAATATGACATCACAAATTGCAAATCTAGGAAAGGAGATGTCAATTATTAAAGATAAGCTCGACGCCGCACCGCATCAAAATCTTCTTTCCCATTCTGAAGAGAGAGGTACGAATTCTAACTCCTATAATATGCCTGCTGGATGTATATTCTGTGAAAATTGTGGGTCTTATGACCACGATACTTCTGCCTGTAACTTGGATTCCCAATTTCAATCTAATTGCAATGATGGTAAAGAATTTGAAAACGAACAAGTCAACGCCTTGTCTTATGATAATAGACCTAGGAATGACAACAACAGATACTTACCACCAAATCAAAGAGGGAACAATTATAATCAACAAGGTAATAATTTTGATTACCAACAACAAAACCAGTGGGGAAACAGGAACCAAAGGGACCAAAATCCCCAAGGATCCTATAATCAACATGGTACTTATGGTAATCAAAATCAATACCAACAAAATGCAGGAAATCAGGCTAATCAAGGGAAATATAATCAAAAAATGAATGCCAATAACAGGGGAAACTGGAATAACAATGCTAATAGGAACTTCCAAAATCAAAATCCCCAACAATCTAATGCGTGTGGTTCCCGAGCCCCTAATGACAATTACTATGCCCAAGGACCACCGCAAAGATCTAGTTTGGAGGAGATGATGGAAGCACAATCTAAAATGTTCAACACTTTCATGGCCACCAGTGATAAAAAGTTTAGTGAAGTGATGACACATAACAAAATGCTTGAAACCCAGATTTCCCAGTTGGCTAGTGCTATAAAGATGGGATTGGAGTTTCCAAACTCCCGCCTCAAGGTATTGACCCTAAAAATTCTGTGAATGCTATCACCACTAGGAGTGGAAAAACTTTGATAGGGAGCGATAAAGTAATACCACCTAAGAATCAACCTGAGACTCCATCTATCACTGATACTGTTGTTGAAAGTGAGGATGAGAGGACCAGAGAGAATGATAAAATTAATGAGGTCCCAAAAGAACGGGAGGGAACACAAGCCAAAGTACCCAATTTATTGCAGAAACTCCCTTACCCCCATAAGTTCGTGAGGCACAGGCTAGATGTTCAATTTGGTAAGTTTTTGGAGACTTTGAAACAAATCCACCTTTCCATACTATTCACTGATGCTATAAAGCAAATGCCTAATTATGCTAGATTTTTAAAAGATATTTTGAGTGGTAGGAGGAGCTGTGATAAGGTAAAAACTATTAACCTCACTGCAAATTGTAGTGCAATCATTATGAATAAAATGCCTCCTAAATTAGGAGATCCAGGTAATTTCTCAATCCCTTGTGCTATTAATAAGATGAAAATTGATAATGCATTATGTGATCTTGGGGCTAGTGTTAGTCTTATGCCATATTTTGTGTATCAACGTTTAGAGGTAGGAGAACTTCTTCCCACCAACATTAACCTGCAATTAGCTGATCGTTCGATCAAATTTCCTAAGGGTAAAGTGGAAGATATTCCCCTGCGGGTTGGGAAATTTGTAATACCTGTTGATTTTGTGGTTTTGCAAATGGATGAGGATAGTCATATACCTATTATTCTAGGACGACCTTTCCTAGCTACCTCGGGTGCTCTCATTGATGTGAAGAGTGCTAAGATTTCTTTAAAGGTAGGGGAGGAAGTTTTAGATTTTGATTTGAATAAAAGCATGCAATATCCTTATTCTAGTTCTGAAAACTGCATGATGATTGACACCATTGATTCGATTGTTTCTAGTATGCATACGCAATTACTCTCTACTAACCATGATCTTGAGCCAAGTGATACTGAAGAAAACAGGGACATGGAGGAGCAAATTCTAGATGGAGATGATGGTGAACATAAGTACATGGAGATCACAACCAAGTATGCACTTGCTATGGCCGCCGCAAAAGAGGTAAATGAGGCCCCTAAGGTAGAATTTAAAGCCTCTACCAACACATCTAAGGTACGAATTTCTTGGTCCAAATCCAACTTACCCTGTCATCGTGAATTCTTCTTTAGATGCGGATCAAACTCGGAAGTTATGTGATGTATTGAGAAAGCATCAAAGTGTTATAGGCTATACCATTGATAACCTCAAGGGTATTAGTTCTACTATATGTATGCATCACATAGCTCTCGAGGATGATGCAAGGCCTTCCATAGAGAGGCAAAAGAAACTCAATCCTCAAATGGGGGAGATGGTGAAGAAAGAAATCACCAAACTCCTTGATGCATGCATCATCTTCCCCATTTCGAGCTCTAGATGGGTTTCCCCTGTGCATGTTGTCCCTAAGAAGGGGGGAATGACTGTAGTTGAGAATAAGAATGGTGAGCTCATCTCAACTAGAACGGTAACCGGATGGAGGATGTGCATAGACTATAGACGTCTAAACGCATCAACCAAAAAGGACCATTTTCCCCTTCCATTATTGATCAAATGCTCGAAAGACTAACTAGGCACAAGTATTATTGCTTTCTTGACGGTTATTCGGGGTTTTTCCAAATACCTATCAACCCCGATGACCAAGAGAAAACCACTTTTACTTGTCCATATGGTACATTTGCTTACAGGAGAATGCCTTTCTGACTATGCAATGCACCGGGCACCTTTCAAAGGTGTATGATGAGCATTTTTGGGGACATGTTGGAAGCCGAGATGGAGGTTTTCATGGATGATTTTTCAGTTAGAGGAACATCTTTCGATGATTGCTTAGTAAATTTGGGGAAGTGCTTGCAACGATGTGAGAAAGTGAACTTGGTCCTCAACTGGGAGAAATGTCACTTCATGGTAGAGGAAAGAATTGTCCTCGGTCACAAGATTTCAAATGCCGGGATAGAGGTAGATAAGGCAAAGGTCGAGTTCATCGCAAAACTATCACCACCGGTCAATGCAAAAGGGGTACGACAGTTTTTAGGGCATGTGGGTTTCTACAGGCGGTTTATAAAGGATTTCTCTCTAATAGCCAAGCCTTTAAATGCCCTATTACAAAAGGAAGCCGATTTCAAGTTTGATGAAGAGTGCTTACATGCTTTCAACACACTTAAGAAAGCTTTGATCTCGGCTCCGATAGTGCAAGGACCAAGATGGGACCTATCGTTCGAGTTGATGTGTGATGCAAGTGACACGGCTATTGGGGGTGTTCTTGGGCAGCGATTTGAAAAGAGGCTTCATGTGATCTACTATATGTCAAAGACCCTGAATGAAGCACAACGGAACTACACCACCACGGAGAAAGAGTTTCTAGCCATCGTTCATCCTTTCGAGAAGTTTTGGGATTACCTAATTGGTTCCAAAACAATCGTCTACACCGACCATGCTGCTATCAAGTACTTAATTTCGAAAAAGGAGTCCAAACCGCGTCTCCTTCGATGGGTCCTTTCTTTGCAACAATTTCATGTAGAGATACGAGACAAGAAGGGGGCCGAAAATGTGGTCGTGGATCACCTTTCACGCATGGAAAGGGAGAAACAAGATGATGATGGGGTACCCATTTGTGATGAATTGAAAGATTATATCTTATATCTCATTAAGGAAAAAGGACTACCTTGGTTCGCGGATTTGGTAAACTACTTAGCTTGTGGGGAATTCCCTCCCGATTACACCAAGAACCAAAGGAAGAAGCTTAGGCGAGACACTAGACACTACATTTGGGATGACCCGATTTTGTTAAAAAGAGGTGTAGACGGTTTACTAAGAAGGTGTGTTCTAGATGATGAAACTCAAAGTGTGCTGAAAATGTGTCATTCCGATCCTTGCGGAGGTCACATGGGGGCAAACAAGACAGATCAAAAGGTCTTACAATGTGGACTATGGTGGCCTCACATCTTTAGAGACTCGTGGGCATTTGTGAAGACATGTGATGCGTGCCAAAGAAGTGGAAACATGTCAAAGAAGAATGAAATGCCCCAACAACCCATACTTGAACTAGAAATCTTTGATGTTTGGGGCATAAACTTCATGGGACCTTTCCCTTCATCCCGTGGGAACCAATACATACTTGTGGCAGTGGATTATGTGTCAAAGTGGGTGGAAGCAATCGCCTCCCCAACAAATGACCACAAGGTGGTAGTGAAGCTCTTCAAGAAGATCATATTTCCAAGGTTTGGGGTTCCTAGAGCGGTAATAAGTGACAACGGTTCACACTTTGTGCATGGGGCTTTTCAAAGAATGCTTCGCAAAAATGGAGTTCATCAACGGTTCGGGACAACCTATCACCCTCAAACTAGTGGGCAAGCGGAAGTCTCTAACCGACAGATTAAAGCTATTCTTGAGAAGACAGTTGCAAAGAATAGGAAGGATTGGTCCGACAAGCTAGATGATGCACTTTGGGCATATCGGACAGCTTTCAATACCCCTATTGGCACAACCCCATATCGTTTGGTCTACGGGAAAGCATGTCACCTTCCGGTCGAACTAGAACACCGCGCTCAATGGGCAATCAAGAAAATAAACTTCGATTTAGCAAGCGCGGGGGAGCAAAGAATGTTGGACCTTCACGAGTTAGAGGAACTTAGATTGGATGTGTATGATAGTGCAAGCCTCTACAAAACGCGATCTAAGGAGTGGCATGACCGGAAAATAGAGCGAAAGGTATTCAATGTAGGAGACAAGGTCCTTTTGTACCATTCCCGGATGAAACTTTTCCCCGGTAAGTTGATGTCAAGATGGAGGGGACCATTCACCGTTAAGGCAGATTTTCCTTCCGGGGCGGTTGAACTCTATGATTCAAGTGGGTTGCAGTCTTTTATTGTAAATGGGCAGCGATTAAAGCTATACTACGAAGGAGCCCATGTTGGTTTGATTGATGTGTTACAATGCCGTCACACGAGTTGAATGTGACCACGTCAAGCTATAGACGTTAAACTTAGCGCTTCCGGGAGGCAACCCGATCTTTTTGCTTTTTCTTAGTTTAGTTTCTTTTGTTTTTCTTCTTGTTTGATATAGTTTCTAACTTTTTTTTATTTTTTTATTTTTTTTTGTTTGTGTGTACTTTTATGTAGATGAGAGATTAGATGGAGGAAGGAAGGATGAGAATGAAACGAGATATAGAGGAAGAAAAAGGGTTAAAAGTGAAGTAGAAATGGCACAACCGTGCTAACAAGACAAAAGGCTAAACAGGAAATTCAGCACGGACGTGCCAGAAATGGCACAACCGTGCTAACAAGACAAAAGGCTAAACAGGAAATTCAGCACGGACATGCCAGAAAAGGCACGACCGTGCAACAATCTTCGAAAGCATTCTGCCTTAGCTGCACGGCCGTGCCAGAAATAGCACGCCCGTGCCACACACCTAAGAGGATTTTCAATTCCAGAAGCACGTCCGTGCCAGAAATGGCACGTCCGTGCAGCACGGTTTTCTTTTCTCAGCCTGCGTTTAATATACTAATCCCTACCCTTCTTTCCTTTTATTTCAGCCACTCTCTCTCTTTCGCCCATAATTTTCCTCCCTGTTTCTCTCTCTATCAAACCCTAAATCATATTCTCCTTCACAGATTCGCACAAGCTCGACCTCAACCCCTCGTTCTTCAACAACGATCTCGCATATTACGAAAATTAAAGCAAGCGTTTAGTAACGCACCAACGATTCGTGGAGTAATTGGGTAACTTCGTTCCTAAATTCTCCTATTCTTGACGTTTTTGTTGAATTCTACTTGCTAAAATTGCTATTGTCTATTGCTAATTGCTTCATTGTTCATAATTTGCTTACATTGGTGACTTGCGTGAATTAGTTTATCTTGATAGAAATTATATGTTGAATACTAGGGCTTGATTTTACATAGTTTAGAGTGACTCCTGTTGAATTGTTGTTTTCGATTGTCTTGATTCTTGCATTGCTAGGTTTGGGTATTATTTCCTTGATTAAGCTTAATTTATTTGGTAATTTTGTTTATTATCATTCAACCAAGCATGCCTAGAACCAAGAACCCAAGTAGAAGACCGCGTCGGGACGAAGGGCCCTCATCCGTGGCTCCACCACCGGTGGATACCATGGGAATTAGTTTTGAAAACCCGTCCTTTATGGAAAATTTTGTTAAATTGTCCCTTCGTCTGATTCGGCCTACTAAATTCTACGACCCTTTAGCCGCTAAAGCTTTAGGTATAGAAGACGACATAATTCAAATGTTCACTTACACTAAATTTGATGTCTGGTCACATATGCATGAACTCACTTACAAGAGGCTTACCCTAGAGTTTTTGTCATCTTTGTATGTCCACCGAGATGAGAATAACTCCCCTCGGTACATGACCTTCCAGCTTATGAACTCCGGCACCATCACCATGATCGTAGCCCAAGTAAACACCGCCTTTGGATGGCACTCCGACCTGAAATACGGTCCTAAGGATGGCCATTCCAAACACTATGAGCCCGATCTATTTTGGTGTCGGATTACAGGGAAGCTAGATAGAGACCCCCGGAGAGATAAGGAAACCTCTATTGTCAACCCCGCCTTTAGATTAGCCCATAAAACCTTTTCTTCAACTATCTTCGCTAGGGGGGATAGTTCGGGGGTGATGTCCATTAGGGAGCTTCAATTCCTGTGGCACCTCACTAGGGGGGATGGGCGACTTGATATGGGGGCTTGGTTGCTAGACCACCTAGATGGTGTAGCTAAGGGGAGGGGTGCGATTACCATAGGGGGCATGATCACCATCCTAGCTCAGTTTAATGGTATTGATTTTTCTGATTTGCAGGCTATTGCAGGGTCGACCAGGTGGACATGCGCACTCTAAAAGCCATGCAATGGCTTGATGAGACCACCGTGCCTGACTGCTACCTATGGCTCGTAGCAGGAAAGCCATACGCTTATCTTCCCGATCTAGAGAGGACGGTGGTCTACAACATGGACAACTGGATCTTTGACCCAGATTTCATTTGGCATGAGGATGGTAATACTGAGTACGTTGACCGTGATCCTCAACCTCAGCCTGGAGATGAGAAGGCCCACAAAGGCCAAGATGGTGGTGATGATGATGATGATGACAGCCCAGATGAGGCCCAGCAGATCCCAGCACAGGATTATGCCTCGATCCGCCAAGGTTTAGATGATTTGCGAAACGAGGTGGCGGGTTTGAGATTGACAAACTCGGATATGGTCGCCGCCTTCAACGCATTGAGGGAGAGTGTCGACAATATGGCCACCCGCCTGCCTCGTGACCCGGGCGACCCCAGTTCTTGATCCGACCTTGCTTTCTTTACCCCTTTCCCCACCTTTGTAAGTCCTTGATGTGTAAACATTGAGGACAATGTTTGATTCTAGCTTTGAGGGGGGTCTTACTTGAGTTTGTTATTGAGGGGTTTGGAATTTTGGTAGTCTAGTCTTTAATTGCTTTTTCTTATTTCAAAAAAAAAATACAAAAAAGATTTACTGCTTTCTTAGGACTAATCTTAATTCGTTTGTTAGTATGTCTCTTCTTTTTGCAGCTTGGGATCGTTCGAGAAGCGGCATGATTACGCAGAACCAGTTTATGGCCGCTAATTGGAGCTCTCGGGAGGCAAATTTGGTGAGATCTTTTCCTTTTTCTCTTTGTGTGCTTAGGATAGTTTAGTTTAGGAAGAAGTTGAATGGTTCAAGGATGTTTGATCGGTTCTAAGGAACTTGGGATCGTTGATGTTGATATCAATTGATCACTTGTTTGTCGATTTGGATTATTATGTGATTTTCATGCCTCTTTATGAGCCATTTAGCTTGTTTAGATTACTTAGTTGTGTATTTATGTGTGCAATATAGGAAAAGCTTCTGTTATGAGGATGTGTAGTCTAGTTTATATGATTTGCCTCATAGTCTTTTCCTATATTTTTTGGATCGTGATAAACTTGCCTATTTGCAAAAACTTTTGGAATAATGCCCAAATTTGGATTTGAAACGTGAATGAATGTGTGTGGAATGTCTATTTCTACTTAAGCAAGTGATGAATACACAGTTTGAGTCTATTGTTGATCAATGTAGACGAGTCTAGGCGAAGGTAGTTGGTTAGAACGTTTGTTATCATGTGAAACTCTAAGCCATTGAATTGTGGTAAGATGGAGTCGCTTCCCTTTGTGGATTTGATCCCCTTGATTGGTAGTTGTTTTGTTTTCGAATCCCGTGAGGTTTTATTTGTTCTAGCCTTCATCATTCTTTTTGAGCGGCATATTTGGATCCTTGATTACGCATGTTTCGATCTTTGTGTTGACTTGTAGCTCCCGAGACCGACTTGACACTTTTAAAGGAGGAAGAGGGCACCTTTTTCATTTTTCTTATTTTTGTTCCTTTTGTTTTGTTACAAATTAATTTTCTTTTTACATCATCCTACTTGCTAACCATGTTGAGCCTCTATTTCCATTCTTAATTACCCATGTTACAAACCCGATGGCCGATGTTTGACCAACCCTTAGGTTGTGAAGCGTTTAACTTGCTTGGTTTGTTTGAGCCTATTGTTTATTAATCAAGAATTATGATCGATAGTTGGTTTGAGCAAGTTTGAAAGTGAGCTTAATTGTAAAGATGTAATATGAAAGTTTGTTTGAGTAAAAAAATTATAAAAAAAAGAGAAAAAAAAAGAGTAAAAAAAAAGGAAAAAAATTCGTCCAAATTGTGAAAAAGGCGAGGACATTCAAACAAAAGTTTTAAAGTTTGAAAAAGGTCGTTCGACTGTGTATAACATAGAGAGTTGGTGATGTGTAAAATTGTGAATTAATGTTTATTGTGGAATGTGAATTGCATCTCTTGAGCTTAGTTTTTGAGAATCGTGATTCTTGCGCTTCATTTAGGATTTAACTCCACATTTTAAATTGTTTTCACCTACCTTACCTGTTGCCAATACATTACAACCTTTCTAAGACCCTTAGACTTTAGTGGTGTTCAGTTCTCAAACGGTGGAGGGAGATACTTTTCAAGCCTATGGAAAGATTATGCGTAATTGAGATGTCGGGATACCTTTATTATTTCCTCAAAAATATTACTTTTTCCGGTTCCTTCGAGGAATCACGAGGAGCTAATTAGGGTGGTGATTTAAAGCAAAATGGGAGGGCATGGCTGTTTTGGTTGGGTTTAGAGGGAAGCATGATTCCTTTGTTCTCTATGCTTAGTCTAGGCCTTGTCCACATTTTGATCAACAATACCTTGGATTGTGCGTCTCGTTGCTTGTTTGAGTGAGCTTTTAATTCCATGCATGATTATTCTAAGTAGGATCCATTGACGTTATTTCACGTTTAAAACTTGATTTATATGCAAGGGCAATAGTCTATCCGATTTTGTGTTTGTTTATCCCTTAGTTTTGCTCGAGGACTAGCAAAAGTGTAGCTTGGGGGGTTTTTACAAGCACACTTTAGGGCGCGCTTTAGGGCATACAATTGGAGGATTTTGGTCGTATTTAGGACCATTTTGGTCGTTTATTGCCTTGTTATGCTTATATCCCTTATATTACGTGCTTCACGGGTTTCGGATTGTTTTTGATGTGTTTTCAGGTATAATTGACCGAGTTTAGTCGGGTCCCGAGCCGTTAGTGCGTGATCGAGCCAACTTTGGTCATTGTTCAGCAAACTAAGGATGTTGCAAGAATCTGCATAAGTTGCACAAGCAGCACGGTCGTGCCACATTTGGCACGCCCGTGCCAGATTGCCCTCAACTTCACTGCCTATGCTGCACGCCCGTGCAGAGTGCAGCACGTTCGTGCCATCTTCCATGTGCCAGCACGGCCGTGCCACTTTTGGCACGCCCGTGCCAATCAATCCTGCATGCCCGTGCCAATTCAGCCTGCAGCACGCCCGTGCCAGATTCAGCACGGCCGTGCCAAACCATCAGCACGGTTTAGCCAATATCAGCACGACCGTGCTGAAGTCCAAGAAAAGTTCGAGTGATTCTCTGCCATGCTTGCACGGCCGTGCCACTGTAAGCACGCCCGTGTTGATTCACGAAGGGCAGCCTGCGCAATTGCTTTCTAAATTAAAACATATATATATAACCCAATTGTGAGGGTTAAGAACAGACATATTTTTAGAGAGACTTTGAGAGTACTTCCGTAGTTAAGGTTCCATAGTTTTCTTAGATTTTATTCTAGCAAATTCATAGTTCATCAGATTTGAGATACTCTAGTTTTCCGGATTTTATTCAAGGCAAGATTAATTGGGATTCTTTGTATTATTCATTGACATCGGATATCAAAGTTCCAATCTTTTGCATTGATTCGCATCGATTTATTGGTATTATTCGCTCCTATTTATTATTCAAAGCTTTATTATCCTTGATTAGAATTCATGTTTAGATTTATTATGCCTTTAGAATTTATTGTTGCTTTGATCATGAATATGTGTGAGTAGTTCCCTAACTAGGGTTTCGGGATGAAACCCGGCCTAGGTAATGTATGTAATTGAGGATTGGTTTTGATAAACAGATTGTGATTAAACTGATTATATGCGTTTGCATGTTAATTCATTATAATAGGAGTAGCTAACCTAGAGTCTTGAATTTGATTGCATGTTATTCTTGGTTTGAACAAGAGATTGTGAATTGAGTATTTCATTATTGAATGCGGTTTGATTATGTATCGAGTACTGTTAAGTGCATGAGAAATCCAAGCTTAGTATTGCCCGTTGTCTTCCTATCACATGATATTGATCGGACATATAGTCTTTGCATATCCAGTTTGTCTCTATGATTCCTTATTGCTTAATTACCAATGGTTAGGCGGATTCCCATTCTCCCTAGTGTTTTAGTTTATTGATTTATTCATCTCTTTAGTAGTTATTTAGAACACCATCTTTCATTTGACTTCGAACTAGCTTAGTTTTTAAGATTGATTTGCAATTACTCCCGTTCTTTGTGGACCGAACCTTTATTTGCCTTTGTACTGGTTATAGGGTGTTCGTATAAATATTGTTTGATTAAGAGTTATATTGTGCGACCAATTTAACGCCTGTCATGGGCACACATTGTTGCCGAACCACTGTCTACAAGGGTCATTGGCGCATTCATTCTTCTACACATCACCGCGAGGTTTAAGGCTTTGTTGTGTTTATCACCTTCCGGTGGTAAGTCTTTGTCGGAAAAAGTGATCAAATTGTTTGGACTAAGGAGGTCACTTGTGAGGAAGTTGGCCAGCCCTTCTGGAGTAGTCTCAGAATCTATCTCTACTTTTGTTAGAGCATCCAGTACCGCAACTCTATGTTCGTGAGATAAAGGCAAAAGTTTCCAAACATTTATCTCGACCTTAGTCTTTTTTGAGCTGCTTGACAATGTCGTTGTCTTCTATGATGGGTTCTTGAGCTTGTTGTATTGTAGGTATGGGTACAGTTGTGTTTGGTGGTTGCACTCTCCCAGACCTTGTAAGTACAACGATTGGGGAGTCCTCATCCCAAATGTCATCATTATCTTCAACAGGGTAGAGTGCAGCAAGTGGTGATTCCACCATATCTTTGAGGTATACATCCTCATCATCACTGTCCCAGATTCCATAAATATTGACATCTCTGTGTCCCAGATACTTTCTAATGTTGGGAAGTTTATGAAAAGTTTCCCATTATCTATCAGTCTTTGGATGTATTCCTTGAACTTGAAACAGTTTTCAATTGTGTGACCTCTAGATTGATGGTACTTGCAGTAAAGTTTGTCCATTATTTTAAGGGACAACTTGAATGGCCTTGGTTCAAGAGGCTTGCCTTTACCCTTTTCAAGGAGTATGTCAAAGGCTCTTTCATAAGTGGTACCTATAGGTGTGTAAGCCATCTTGTTCCTTTTTTCTTGTGGATCAACAACGTTGAAGATAAATGATTTTCTTCCATCGGTTTTTGTCTTATGAGAGGAAGAGGAGGGGTCACACTTTCTTTTAAGGACAGGCTTGCTTTCCATCTTGCTTACCTTCTGTAAACATCTAAAATTGTCTCCCCAAAACCAAACCCAATGATGAAACACCTTTCACCGTCATTATTGGTCGGGTTGAGTATTTAATCTATAGAATGCTTAAATCCATTTTAAATCTAATACATTTCATAAACCAACCCAATTCTTAGCCCATTTCCCTAAACCATAACTTATTTTCCACTTTTCGTATCCATATCACAAAATCGAGCTAAACTGATTTGATTTTGTGGCCCTACAATTTTGATCTAAATAATATATGGTATGATAGGCCTTGAAATAACATTTCGAACGGTATATCATAAACCCAATTCCGATTTAAAACGAAAAAGATATGATTAAAACACTAAAACTCAGCCCAAAACCGACACCCTTTCGCTAAAACGGCCACATCTTAAAATATACAAAAGATTTTTATCTACTTCTAATTGGGTTGGAAAGTAGACTTGAAGATCTTTCCAACGATATAGTATATGCCTTATTCCGAGTAACGGATCAAAAGTTATCGAAATTTTAAAAACGCGTAAAAACTAGAATTTGCCGCGCCACGTTACATTTCGTCGTGTTCCGGCACATTCTACCGTGTTGCAGCAATTTGTGCTGTGACACGACAATTTCTGTTCCTTACCTCACCCCTAATATTTTCTCTATAAATACGAAATTGATTTCTCAGTTTCGGGGCACCAAATAATTCTCTCTTATTCACCAACACACACTCTCATCTCTCTCTCTCTCCCTCTCTCACATTCTAAGCCTTAAACCTATTCTCCTAATTACACCATTCATTCCCTAAGAACTCCAAGGAGTCCATACAACACCCGAATTTCCATACTTAAACCAAGGCATGAAAGGTAGAACCGATTGAGGGTTTGGACCAAATCAACTCTACTTTTATTTAATCTAATTTCAATTCAATTTATATTTTGATTAAAGTTACTAACGATTTATTCATGATGTATCAATTTAAAGGAGTGCGTGTAACGTGAGTAATTAATTAATTTAATTACTTACTCTTATTTTAATATTGCTAGTATCATGTTTAGGTTTATTCTTGATTATTTGTCTAATGTTATTATGGTTAAATTGCTTCCCATGTTAATGATGATTTTATTATTTTATTGATCACCATATTGCATGTTTATAGGGAATATGTAATTGAATATAATGACTAATAAGATAATTTGGACACCGGTTAGGATCCTTTTTAATCTTGTTGTTTAATCAAGTGATCACAATATTTTAGAATTATGTGTTGCATTAATATTCAACCAATTTAGCCTAATATTAGTTTGGAGCAAATTGAACCTTGTTTGTATGCCTTTAAGATCGCAAGAATTACTTTTTACAGTAAGAATCGAGTAGAGGCCAATACGGGCGAATGTGACTCCATGAATCACTTTGTACCATCATCCCCGATCCTCCTTTCATGGTTCCGTACCATATGAAGTTAGTAATCTCATGGATTATGAATGGGGTGTAACCTTCACAGGTCAATCGTTGTTGTCTTTCGTTGTCCCTTATCGTGGTTGCCTTATAATGATCCGTGAATGGTTTACAAGTTCCTTAAAAACTTGTTGGAGGCTCCCTACTTTCCGTGTCCCTAATCGTATAATGTCAATTCCCACTTCCTATGAGTGCCAAGCATATTCACCACATGCTTAGGTAGGCGCGCTTCGAAAGACGCCTACAATTTGGTGACTCCATTAGGGAGGATTGTTGGTTATTTATTGATTTGAGTGATCAGTATTTAATTGAGATGAGTGGATGAGACATGAAAGATTCTTGAATTGTATTCATGCGATTTAATTGGCATTGTAACATATGCATATGCATTTTACTTACCTATTTTGCCACAATAGTACGTGTTCTAAGTATGTGGCTAGCCCGGGGAATTTAAGCTCTATCGACCCGAAAACGCTCATGGCAATAAGGGTTCATCCGAGTTTTTAAATCCACCCAAACCATGGAGTCGAGTTCGATTTCATCACAAAATCGCGGAGCCAACCGTTGGCATACACCCTCAAGGGAGGCTGCCTTACTAATGCGTCCAAACTCTTAACCATAGTACCCTTTTGACACCCAAATAAGCTTGACCATATGTAGTCAAACATAGAACAAGACTCTAGGTTGCGAACTTCATTGCATCATGTGTGACAATGTGCTTATATGTGCATATATTTATTGATTTATTATTTTATTAAAAAGCTAATTATTCATTGAGGTCATGTGATCGGAATGTCTAAGTGGAGACCGCTTCCGATCAGTAATATGAATTTATAATTAATATTACAGCTTAATCTTGACTGAAACCATCGGGTCACACCCCAATCGAGTAACCGATTAAAGGCGACGAATCAATCAGAAGGATTAGATGAGTCATTAGAGTATTACGAACAAAGACGTCGGATATTAAGCTTAGAGCGTCGAAACCGAGCATCGTAAGTCGAGTCGAATTTAGAATTCGACGAGACGAGGAATCAAGCAAACATCAAATCACAAATATACCCCTAGCCTTGGAATGCCCAAGCAATCCGAGAGCCAAGGGCAATATAGCTAGCTAGTGCGGCATGGCCAGCATTGCTGGCGCGCTAGGCATGCTAGCATGCTAGTGCCTCGTACATAGCAGCACCAGCCGCACCATTGCAAGGCAAGCAACACGCAAGTGCTTGCTGTGCCTCGCTAGCACGAGCAACGTAGCAACAGCACCAGCACGCATGGTTGGGCTAGCAAATGCCTTGCGAGAGCATCGAGCTGCTAGCAAGGGCGAGCATCACCCCTCGCAAGCAACGCACCAGCTGCTAGCATAGTACACTGGGAATCGCTAGCGAGGGATGCACCCAACATCAGCCCGCTAGCAAGCGAGACATGCGTACTAGGCTGCTCACATGCGCTGGCGAGCTTGCAAGCCTAGCTAAGCTACCAGGCCGCCAGCTGGGCATGCCTTGGTGCCCAAGCTCGGGCGCCAACTGGTGCGTGCTGAATGGAGGCATGTGGCATCCGGTTTGTTTGGGGATTGCTTGGAGAGCAAGGGGTGTTTGGTCCCCCCCTAGTGGTCCTCACCTAACCCCCTTGCTCACCTCTTACCACATGTTGTTTGTTGATTCACTTGCATTTTAATTTGTTTTTGAATTAAAATAAATTGAATAAAGTGCATTTTAACCAAATCTCCCACATTGATGGGAGATTGGAATTCAAGGCACCGTTCCCTATAAATACCCATCATTTGGGATTGGGATGGGACACTTGAGTTGAGAATTTTAAGTGATCTCTAAGAAGAGAATACCTTAATTCTAATACTCAAAGTTCTTGGTCTAACCCCGACCAACCTTCGGGGTAGGGACCGTCGGGTCGGGTCTCGAGGGTGTGAGCCGTCAGAGGCTCACGCGCTTGCGGAGCTAGCACTTTCAAGTACGAACTCTAAAGGAGCGAAGCACGCATAGAGGGTAAGATCGTCTTTTCTCTCTCTTAGTTAATTATGTGATAATTATTTAATATGCTTCTTTAGTAACATTAATTTTTGTGCGGGTCTTGGGAGAGTTTTGTTCCGCGTAGTGTCGGACACTACAAAACCCAACACGGAAAAATGCTTAGCAAAAGGCCGCTTCCGATCAGTAATATTAATTATGCATAATTAATATTATAGCTTGATCTTGAATCAACCCTTCGGGTCACACCCAATCGTGTAACCGAACCGAAGCGACGAATTAATTTGAAGGATTATATGAGTCAATAGAGGTTTTAAGAACAAAGACATCGGATTCCAAGCTTAGAGCGTTGAAGCCGAGCATCGTAAGTCAAGTCGAATTTAAGAGTCAACGAGACGGAAAAATCATCAAAACAACAAGTCATCGTTAAGTCGTAGCCTCGCATTGGCCTAGCCATACGAGGGCTAGGCTAGCATAGGCCACCAGCATGCATCAATGCGTGGTTGGGCTAGCAAGCCTAACATGATTGCGCGTACTAGGCTTGTAGGTCGAGCATGCTTGCTGGGCTGGTGCACCTGGCCGCTCGCACAATAGCACCAACACGCATCAATGCGTGGTTGGGCTAGCAGGCTCTGCCGCAAGCTAGCATTTGGCTAGTAGCACCAAGGGACAGCATCAAGCCCACGCTAGCAAGGCACCAGCAGCTACCAAAGCTCGCTGGGCCTTGCTAGCAAGAGTAGCACCCAGCAAGGCACAGCAGCCCGCATAAGCGAGGCATGCTATTGCGGGCTGGTGCAAGGCCGCATGCGCATATGCCAGCTAGCATGTCCAGCAAAGGGGCCAAGCCGCCAGCAAGGCAACCTTAGCGCCCAAAGAAGGCCACGCCAGCTGGCGCGTTGTGATAGGCCGAGTGTGTGGGGAGCTGGTTTTGTGCGTTTGCTTGGGGAGCAAGGGGTAGGTAGTCTTGCCCTTGTGGTCCTCACCTAACCCCTTGCTCTCCATGTGACATTTGTTGCTTGGTGATTGTTTTGGCCTTTTAATTTAATTTAGAATTAAATTAAATCTTATTTTAGCCTTTTCACCAACTATCCCACATTGAAAGATGATTGGAATTCTTGGCATTATTTCCCTATAAACACCCATATCTGACAAGTTTGCACCAAAATCTGATAAGTGTTTCTTTGTGGGATATCCAAAAGAAACAAAGGGGTCTTACTTCTACATCCAATCTGAGAACAAAATATTTGTTGCTCGAGATGGTGTCTTTTTGGAAAAAAGAGTATCTTTCCAAAATGACAAGTGGGAGGAAAATCAAACTTGATGAAGTTCGAGAAGGTGAGCAACAAAGTCAAACTGGCAAAAATGACAATCAAAGTGCTTTGGAAGCAACTATTGAAAATGGTCAAAGTCAAAATGACAAAGCAAATGCTCAACTTATTACCCTGCGTAGGTCGCAAAGGTTAAGGTCTTAACCTGACAGATACCTCGGTGTTGTCTTGACCGAGAATCAAGACATCCTAGTTATGGATGAAGATGAGCCAGCGACATACAAACAAGCTATGACGAGCCCCGACTCTGCAAAATAGCAAGAATCCATGAAATCTGAGATGGACTCCATGTTTTAAAATCAAGTCTAGGACTTGGTTGATTTTCCCGAAGGTTACACACCTATCGGTTGCAAATGGATTTTCAAGTTGAAAACCGACAAAGATGGAAATGTATATGTATAAAAGCTAGATTGGTGGCACAAGGTTACTGGCAAATTCACGGCGTTGATTATGATGAAACATTTTCGCTAGACGCCATGCTTAAGTCCGTCCGGATTATCCTAGCAACCGCCGCACATTATGATTATGAGATATGGTAAATAGATGTTAAAACCGCCTTCCTTAATGGGATTTTGGAAGAAATGTGTACATGACACAGCCGGAAGGTTTTGTAGATCCAAACAATGCTGGGAAGGTATGCAAGCTTAAGAAGTTCATTAATGGACTAAAGCAGGCAAGCAGAAGTTGGAATCTGCGATTCGATGAAGCCAATAGTGAGTTTGGTTTTATCAAGAATCAAGATGAGTCTTGTGTTTACAAGAAGGTCAGTGGGAGTGCATCGCATTCCTTGTCTTATATGTGTTGGGTTTCGTAGCGTCCAACGCTACGCGGAAGAGAAACCCGCCCAAGACCCGCTCACTAATTAAAGCAACTAAATATTTAATCACATAAATAACAACATAAAGAGGAAAGAGAAAAGACAGTTTTACCCTCGACGCGTGCTTCGCTCGCAAATCGAGCTCTTACTTCGAAAGCTCGAGTGTCACAATCGTGACCGCCTCCAACGGCTCGTACCCACGAATCCGACCCGAACGGTCCAAGTCCCGAAGGTTAGTCGGGACCCGACCAATAAAAACTGGAGTTTTACGAACTTAGAGGTTTTCTCACCTAATGGGAGATGCCTCATTTAGTTCCACTCAAGTGTCTTCCCATATGCCCAACACTTGGGTATTTATAAGGGAATGCTACTTGATTTCCCATTCTCCCACCAATGCGGGAGAATTTGCATTTCAATCATAAAATGACAAGCAATAGATAATCAACAAGTGTCACATGGTGAGGAGAGGTTAGGTGAGGACCACCAATGGAGGGGGGACCATTGCCTTGCTCCCCAAGCTAAGAACCAACCACCTTTGGTCCCCTCCTTGACCAAGCATGATCACGCCCCATTGGCTGGCTAGCAGCCCACCTTGGCTACCAAGGCTGCCAGTTGGCGCTTAGTACCAAGGCTGGACTGCCTGGCCAGCCAGCCAACGCATGCGATGATGCTGACAGGTGCGTGCTGATGTGTTGCCTGGCGCTGCGAGGTATGTGAGGTTGTGATGCGAGTGCTATGTGATGCCCAGCACGCAAGCACGCATAGCCCCACAACATGAGCACGCATTGCGCGCTGCTAGCGAGGCCCAGCACATGCATGCTGCTGCTGGCCTTGCGATGCTACGGCATGGCTGCTATGTGCGTGGCACTAGCATGCTAGCACGCCTAGCGCGCCAGCGACGCTAGCCTTGCCACACCAACTAGCTAGCCAGCGCTGCTAGCATGCATGTGCTGTTAGCAAGCTCGGTAGGGTGCGTGGCCTAGGCTAGCCTAGCACTCGCATGGCTAGGCCAATGCGAGGCTACGGCTTAGCTCTTACTTGTCGCTTGTTGATTTTCTCGTCTCGTCGAATTATAAATTCGACTTTACTTGCGACGCTCGGTCTCGACGCTCTAAGCTCGATATCCGACGTCTTTGTTCGTAAATCTCCGACGACTCATCAAATCCTTCGGATTAATTCGTCGTCTCGGATCGGTTGTTCGATTAGGTTCGACCCGAAGGGTTCAGTTAAGATTAAGTTGTAATATTAATTGTACATTAATATTACTGATTAGAAGCGGCCTCCACCTAGACATTTCGATCACTTGACCTTACTGAAGAATTAGCTTTCCGATAATTCTGAACCTTCTATCAAAATAATACACTTGTTGGAAGGACACCATTCCTTTCAATCTCCCACTTGTCCTTCCGGACAAGTGTGCATACAATGTATAGCCCATTTTCTATGTCGCTTAATGTCTCTTCGTGAACTATAAGGTAAGATTCATCGTCATCCTTATTACGTTCAGAAGTGTTTCTCGATCTCCGAGTTCGACTGTCAATAAGCAGATGATTTCTAAAATCCATCTGAGCACGGCCATGCATTTTCACAGTCTTGCTCTTCGAGCGGCCTTGTAAACAACAAAGACACATTCCCTACTGTTAATAAGGGGACATTCCCAGTCTTGTGCCGTAAGCTTCCCTTACTAAGAGGACCTAGTCGCCCGAGTGTTGCCGTTATAATCCCTAGTTACGGCAGACGTTTGACAACATCAAAACAACTAGTACTCAAACAAGAGAACTTCACGATACTCATGGTCGAGGAAAGAGGTTCCGATAGTTATAATGAGAAATGTACTTATGACAATTTTGAATCTCTTAAAGTACTTTCATAGGTCGATCCGGTGTAGTTCCAAACTACCACCTGTGCAAATGATTTATGACTACTATGTCCTTGCAGCACAAGAAACGGTGCTGTAAATCATACTACACACTAATCTCAAGTGGTCATTAATCGTCCATCACTTAAATGACCTTGATTAGGGATAATTTTTGATTTCAATGTTCAATGTTCACTTAACAGGTGTTTCTTTATCCAAGACATGGTCTTGATACCCTGTTTTGAATATTCTTAGAAATCCAATGGACTCATTATTTAATTCTAAACCACAATTAAATAGTTTGTGGAATTTATTAGTAAAATTTTATTCCACTATGAAACTTCCAAACGTTTCATGTTATGATAAATGGTTTTCTTCAAATGTTTTAAGAGTAATACTCTTCATTAAACATTTATAGAAATCACACTCATACTAAATATGCTTGATTTCTTTTATGCAATTGTGAATGTTGTCGTTCACTTATTGCATAGGTTTAGCCACTATTACTTTGCAAATCTTAGCATCTTCATTATCGAACAATTTCATAATAAGACGATAAAATTTTGAGAGTGTTATGGATCATATGTGATTTAGGATTTATTGTCCAAGTGATGGCTCCCACTCATTTTCATGACTTGAGATCTTTCAACTTGACAACCTACAATCAACGTTTGACAATGAACTTTCCATTGAACACTTTCTTATTATTGCCTTCCAGGCAACAATATTCTCAACATATATTTTAGTAAACAATCTGATGTTGCTTTGCTCGGATTTTATTCCGAATGACTCACAATGATTCGGGAGACCCTAATCACTTGTGATTATGGAAATTTACTTTAAATTTCCGCACATTATACATAGATCCGCGTCCATGTTACCATTCTCAAGCCACGACGCATTCTAGCTCGTGCTTATAAACGACTTCCTTATTAAGGATCTAATCCTTGCTAAGGATGTGCTTGCAACATCAATTCTCAAATTACAATTATTTCTATGCGTCAAGAACTTATCCCCTTTTACTTATCAAAGTACTTTGGTTTTTCTTGACCATAATCTAACGATTCATCACTTAGATTTAGATTGATTGGTATTTTATACTTCTCATGCTCTAAGCATGTAAGTTGAGTGACGAATCCATATCATAGCATACATGATGGTTTTAATCGCAGAATTATTCCCAATATGTTCCATTCATGTAACCTTTTAGCTCATCCAGTTTCACTGAGTCTTGCTAAACTGTTTGCTATGTGATACAGTTGAAAGTCTCTACTAGAGTCTTTCTTGTTTGACTTAGTTCAAACATTTACTTAGTTTTATACATATGGGTCGAAAGCCTTTTCAAGTCCTTCATGTTTAACACAGTAAATTCCTCTACTCGTTTAAACATTTCATTAAGTCTATCCAATAGATCTTAATTCCCACTATGTACTAAGTGTCGCCTTCTGCTTGGTCCATTGTCGAAAATCCTTTCAAACCTAAGCATTTAGTATTTGATAGTCATTTCACAATAGAGTTCACAAACTTCTTGTTGGACCATACAAGATTGACCCTTGCTCCCACTAAGCTTCTTGTTTATAAGAATTTCTATGATTCTCCATTAGCCAAACCTTTTATTGACTTTATGAGAATGCTTGTTCCAATTCCTACATGCAATACTTCATTTAATCCCACAATGGATTTCTTGAGCTTGCTTTCAAATATAGCATTTATTTAGAATTACAAAACCCTTAGACTATTTCCATAGTCTCTTCCAAAATCCAATTTTAGGAAGGCGGTTTCGTATTTTGCCATATTTCATATGCGCAATTTTGCTAGAAAAATCACGAAAAGACTTTAGCGTTCCGATTGGTGAATAGGTTTTTATTAAAATCAACGCCGTGAATTAATTGTATCCTTTTCAACCAATCTAGCTTTGTATGCTTATGCATTTCCACATTTGTCAGTTTTCTCCTTGAAAACTTATTTGCGATTGATGGGTTTGTCACCCTTCATGAAAATGAATCAAGTTCCAAACATGATTTACAAACATGGAGTCTATTTCGGATTTTATGGTCTCTAACCATTATTTGGAATTTGGATTTGTCGTAGCTAATTTACAAGACACTATTCCCTCACCATCCAATGGTGAATAGTATGCTTGTAAGTCTTAGGTTTATTTCTAACTTAGTAGAAATTTATAGGATTCAATCCAAGCCTTTGGTGAATTCTATACCTATACGAGGTAATAGGTTGAGCATTTACATTGTCTTTTTGATTCTTACATATCTTATCAACTGCTTCTAAAGCATTTTGATTGTCAGTTTTATCAGGTTGACACTATTGCTTGTCCTCTCGAACTTTGTCGAGTTCGATTTTCCTCCCACTTGTCATTTTGGAAAGGTGTTACTTTCTAGAAAGACACCATTTAGAGCAACAAATACTATGTTCTCAATTTGGTTGTGGAGGTAATGTTCGTAGTCTCACTTGAATACTTACAAAGAGACATGTATATTGTCTTTGGGTAAAAGTTCGTTGTGAAACAAACAGTTAGCTCCTTCTTGAGCTATCTTAGCCCTTATTGAGCCACTTAGCTCCCACTGAGTCAATGAACTCCCACTGAGCTAAGAGCGCTAGTCATATACTTGAAAAGACGTTAGAAACTATTTATATCCATAACTGAATATGGTGTCCTTTTTAGCTTCGACATTTTTGTTTGGTGTAACATTTAGTCATTTGTGTAAATCTTTAAGAACTTTATAGGAAGGGATGTGATCCATCATCATTCGAGTCATTTCCAAATGGCATTGAGGTCTCCGTCAAGAAACACTATGTTCTTTGTGGAGCTCATTGTGAAATTTCAATTTCATAAGTTTGATGTGATCACACTTGGCTCAAGCAAACATCGCTCGATCTAATCTAGCTAGACGTTGTGATATCTTGCCAAGTCGATTCTATACTTCACTGAACATTTGAGCTACTCAAGGTCCAGTTTGCTCACATTTGATGAATATAGCCATATTCTTGCAAATTCTTGTGAGACATTGAAGTAATGAATTCCTTTTATCTTTCGGAGTCAATTGTCTATACCAAGCACAATAGCTCCTTTGTTTTTCGATTTCAACAAGTAAGACTTGCTTGTCTTAGAATGATTCCGAATCGATCATCTATCAAGATTCTATCTAATAGAGCCTTGAGTACGTTCTTGTTGTTAGTGACATTGCTAAAGGGTTTGGAACACAAATCATGTCCATGACTTGAACTTTGTGAGTTTCATGGTTAGGAAATGTTTGTTTATAATCAAGCATTCTTGACTCATGGCTTATGTGACCATGTTATTCAAGTAAACCTAGCAACTATTGCTTTTACTTTTGAATGTGAGTCTTTCCGTGTGTAAACGGATCGTTTGCTGATTATGGAACACAATAACCATTATTGGTTCCAGCCTTAGTTTTAAAAGGACTTTAAACAAAACAATTGACCTTACAACTGATGTAGCATTACTTGCTTCATTCTAAGCTTGTAAGTCAATAACTTAGCTTGTATTCAATAGTTTGAGGTCACTTTCAAAGTTGAACACTCAAGTAGTATCCAATACTTGTGAAGATAACGAGTTGCTAAGTTGACCATAATAACATGAACTCAAGCGTAGAAAAGGAATCTCATACTTTTCTTTGTTCCTTGTTTCCTATATTTCTTACAGTACATCATCTCATAACTTCAATAATCATTTCTTTAAGTTCCTCGACTTTTATACTTTGTTAGGCATAATTAAGCATCTAATGCGCCGCAAAACAAAGTTCTATCTTTTCAACTAATTCGTACCTGAATTACTTCATCCATGAGTCCTACTCATAAGCGCATGAAGTGAAAAGATATGTTGGTTTGTCAACTATTGACAATTTTGAGTTTTTCAACTCAATATTTCATGTTTGTCAAAACTACCTAGTATTTTGAAAACTTGATATCCAACCGTCCTTTCGGACTTTAGTCGTTTATGAGAAGTTGTATCTTAGAAGTGCCCTTTTCTTTCTTCGAGAACCATTCTCGAAAGATTTCTTTTACCAATCAATGGAAACAATATAATTTGATTACGAATTCTACAAATATAAGTGCAAATTATAACCATATATCAAGTTAATATCATAATAAGTTTGAAATTTAAAGCCATACATGCAAACTTTTAATCTTATTACGCGTCTTATCCACGCATTATAAATTGTCCCTTTTAGGCGAGAATAAAACGATTCCAAGATCCCAAAAATCAGAAAGTGATTAAGCATGCTTTGGCTTGTCTTAACACTTAATATTTTAGGGTAAGCAATCCAATTGCTAATAGCTCCAAGCTACTCTTGGTTCGATAAAACGTCGCATCTAATGCTTCCTTGACATTTTATCTCCATTGCCACGACATCTAAGGGACTCCTTACTGATATCGTTGAGCTTAACCAAGACAACTTGTATACCTAGTATACCTTACGTTCCTAGGGAAGTAGTGATGCCTCGCTTTGGCGTAGCCCATCACATACGCGCATTAGTTCGGTAAGTGTTGTTCTTGGAATGGCATATTTTAGCTCAATATTATAGGGACCTAGGGTTTCTATGTTGGTTGATTTAAGTGAACTTAATTAATCATCACAACATTTGAAATCCTAAACATGCATCTAGCATTCAAATATATATATAAGCATAACAATATATATAAAGCATAAGATAGATGCATTTGGAAACTAGCATGACCCCTTGAAATCTTCAAATCTTCAAGAGTCTTCATCTTGGCTCGTCTTCATAGAAACACCATCTTGAGACATCTTCGCCAAAATAAAATTACTAGCTACTATGAAATATTAAGGTACAAAAATACGCAACAGTACGCAGACCGTATTTAGATTTACAAAAATACATAACGGATCGCAGTCCGTATTTACTATCCTAATCGGGTCCCACTAGTTGCCATTTTCACGAAACCTGTGAAACAATATATCTTCCATTCATCCATTCACTATATGTGAATGGCTCATGCATTTTACAACGAAAAACAAGTAACAATGCATAACACGCGTAAACTAGTAACTAACTTAGGTGGTTAATCCGATTAACGCGCCTAATTAAAACTAGTCAAAGTTGTTAAATATTTTATGTGATTAAGACGCAATTATATCATGCAATTAACGAAGCTCCCACTAAATTCCGCATCCAACATAATTAATTTAATTAATTAAGCTGGTTAACCCAAATTTTGTCAAAATCAAAATTTTGCAAGAGCCGGAAAAATCGAGGCCTAGCCTCGTTAAAATAATTGAATAAAATTAAAACAGCAAAATTTTGCAAAAGCCACAGCCCAAAATTTAGCAAAAGAGACCCACCCACAAGCCTTGTGGGCTGCGCACCAAGGCTGCTACACAGCCCTTGGTGTTGCGCTTGCTATGCTTGGGTGCTAGCAAGCTGCGCCCAGCGTAGCATGCTACGCTAGCCAGCACCAGCAGCAAGCAACGCATGTTGTGCATGCTAGCATGCCTGCTGGAGCTTTGCAGCGTATGGCAGGCTGGCTGGGGCTTGCTTCCTTGCTGCCTAGCAGCCTTGCCACACACCTAGCAACAGCGCACAACACGCACACCTCGCCACACAGGACAACATCGCTACGAGGCCAGGCACCTCGCGCGCACCTAAGGCAGCCACATGTGGGCTGCGTGGGCAGCCCGGCTAGCCTTGGTGACGCTTGGGTGTTTTTGCCTCGATTTGCGTGTCGTTTCTCAGGATTTTAATTCCGATTTGCGTGTGACGTAAAATTAATCTAAATTTATTTTAGAATTAATTTAGGGCAAAAATGAAAATAAATTAAGTCCAACTTAATTAAATTCAATTTTAATGGTGCACAAGCCTAAATTATTCAAGAACCATTCTTTAAATCAATTTAGGTTTATCTTGATGCTTCAAAATTGAAAGGCTACACTCATAATTAATATAATCAAATGTAAATTAATAATGAGATTTGACAAAATTAAGGGGTTTGGAAAATTAAACCCTTTCATCCAATGAAAAATTTTCCAATAATAACTTGTGTAAAACTGAAAAATTTACATCTTCCAATATGAAGATTAATCAAAATTCAATCACAAGTTTTGAACTTTAAGGACTTTAATAATCAACATAAAAATGATTAAATCCAAAATTTAATTCAACATGGAATTTAGCAATCAAAGTTCCAACCAAATAAACAATTAAAGATTGGATCTTTGAAATTTTAGGGGCTTCAAAATTGCAAGTTCACCATAAACATTCACACTCAAAGCAATTTATTTGCAATAATGTGAAAAATACAAGTTTATGTGAAAAGTGAACACACCAAATCAAGCACCAATTATGACTTCATAAACATGCTTAATGAGGTTTATAATTGCAGTAGATTAGGGATGCAACGATACATTTAATCTACCTTCATCATCCAATAATTAATCAAGGTTAAAAGATTTAAAAATTTTCGTTAAAAACGGAAAACCCCTCGAAAAACATATTTCTGGGTGGATTTTGGCTTCAGGACAACCCTAAAAGGGTCAGAAACGATTTCGACCGTTGATTCCACCCAAAAATCACTATTTTATAGTCGAAATTTGACTTCATCAACCAAAATTATAAAAATACGAGATTAAAATAATTAAAACGAGCTTCTGATCTATTTATAAACCACAACCAGAAATTTAAATCCATTTTAAATCACCTTAATTAATTATTTGTCACAATAATTAAAGTGAGCGCGGCTCCGATACCGCTGTTGGGTTTCGTAGCGTCCAACACTACGCGGAAGAGAAACCCGCCCAAGACCCGCTCACTAATTAAAGCAACTAAATATTTAATCACATAAATAACAACATAAAGAGAGAAAGAGAAAAGACAGTCTTACCCTCGACACGTGCTTCGCTCGCAAATCGAGCACTTACTTCGAAAGCTCGAGCGTCACAATCGTGACCGCCTCCAACGGCTCGTACCCACGAACC
Organism: Chenopodium quinoa; assembly: GCF_001683475.1. NCBI lineage: Eukaryota > Viridiplantae > Streptophyta > Magnoliopsida > Caryophyllales > Amaranthaceae > Chenopodium > Chenopodium quinoa. The sequence goes on from NW_018745566.1 coordinate 140,683, forward strand.
CGACCCGAACGGTCCAAGTCCCGAAGGTTAGTCGGGACCCGACCAATAAAAACTGGAGTTTTACGAACTTAGAGGTTTTTTCACCTAATGGGAGATGTCTCATTTAGTTCCACTCAAGTGTCTTCCCATATGCCCAACACTTGGGTATTTATAAGGGAATGCTACTTGATTTCTCATTCTCCCACCAATGTGGGAGAATTTGCATTTCAATCATAAAATGACAAGCAATAGATAATCAACAAGTGTCACATGGTGAGGAGAGGTTAGGTGAGGACCACCAATGGAGGGGGACCATTACCTTGCTCCCCAAGCCAAGCACCAACCACCTTTGGTCCCCTCCTTGACCAAGCATGATCACGCCCCATTGACTGGCTGGCAGCCCACCTTGGCTGCCAAGGCTGCCAATTGGCGCCTAGCACCAAGGTTGGACTGCCTGGCCAGCCAGCACGCAGCCAGCTAGCACACAACCAGCCAGCGCATGCGATGATGCTGCTAGGTGCGTGCTGATGTGCTGCCTGGCGATGCGAGGTGTGTGAGGCTGTGATGCGATTGCTATGCGATGCCCAGCACGCAAGCACGCATAGCCCCACAACATGAGCACGCATTGCACGCTACTAGCGAGGCCCAGCACTTGCGTGTTGTTGTTGTCCTTGTGATGCTACGGCATGGCTGCTATGTGCGTGGCACTAGCATGCTAGCACGCCTAGCGCGCCAGCGATGCTAGCCTTGCCACACCAGCTAGCTAGCCAGCGCTGCTAGCATGCGTGTGCTGCTAGCAAGCTCGGTAGGGTGCGTGGCCTAGGCTAGCCTAACACTCGCATGGCTAGGCCAATGCGAGACTACGACTTAGCTCTTAATTGTCGCTTGTTGATTTTCTCGTCTCGTCGAATTATAAATTCGACTTTACTTGCGACGCTCGGTCTCGACGCTCTAAGCTCGATATCCGACGTCTTTGTTCGTAAAACTCCGACAACTCATCAAATCCTTCGGATTGATTCGTCGTCTCGGATCGGTTGTTCGATTGGGTTTGACCCGAAGGGTTCAGTTAAGATTAAGCTGTAATAGTAATTGTACATTAATATTACAGAAGCGGCCTCCACCTAGACATTCTGATTACTTGACCTTACTGAAGAATTAGCTTTCCGATAATTCTGAACCCTCTATCGGAATAATACACTTGTTGGAAGGACACCATTCCTTTCAATATGTCGATGATATATTGCTCATTAGAAATAGCATTCCAATGTTGGAGTCTATAAAGGCTTAGCTTGGAAAGTGTTTTTCAATGAAGGACTTGGGAGAGGCACAGTACATATTGGGCATCAAGATTTATAGATATAGATCTAAAATGATGATTGAATTGAGCCAAAGTACTTATATCGATAAGGTACTGGCACGATTCAATATGGAGGAAGTAAAAAAAGGCCACCTACCCATGTCACATGGCATAACTCTCAGCAAGAAACGGTGTTCGAAGACACTTGATGAGCGAGAAAGGATGAGTCAGATTCCATATGCTTCGCTTATTAGATCGATCATGTATGCCATGATATGTACTAGGCCAGATGTATCGTATGTCTTAAGTGCTACGAGCCGATACCAATCAGACCCAGGTGAGGCGCATTGATGGACTGCGGCCAAGAATATCTTATAGTACCTGAAAAGGAACAAGGATAAATTTCTGGTCTATGGTGGGAGTAAGGATTTGGTTGTTGAAGGTTATACCAACGCAAGCTTCCAAACTGACAGAGAAGAATTCAAGTCAGATACGTATTCTTTCTTAATGGAGGAGCGTTCAGTTGGAAGAGTGCTAAGCAAAGCACGACTGCAGATTCTACAACTAAAACCTAATACTTGGCAGCTTCAGAAGCAGCTAAGGAGGCAGTTTGGATTCGTAAGTTCGTTGGTGAACTTGGTGTTGTCCCCTTAATAAAGGGACCAATAGACCTCTACTGTGATAATAGTGGGGCTATTGCTCAGGCTAGGGAGCCAAGGGAGCATCAGAAAGTCAAACATGTCATGAGGCGATTTCACATGATAAGGGAATGGTAGTCCGAGGGTGAAATCAGAATTTGCAAGATTGGAACGGACGACAATGTAGCCAATCCACTCACTAAACCTTTGCCTCAATTGGAACACGACAAGCACGTTGAGGCAATGGGAATCAGGCATATTGGAGATTGGCTTTGATTTCCCTATTTGTGTGTTTTAATTAATTGTGGAGATCTTAATGTAAAACACTATGTGAAACCATTAATTTATGGAGTAATTTAATTTATCTTGTAAATTATTATTCCATTTCAATTTAATTGTGGTTTAGAATTAAATAAAATATTCAAAATAGGGTATCAAGGTAATGTCTTGGATAAAGAAACACCTATTAAGTGAATGTTGAATATCATATCGAAATTATCCCTAATCGAGGTCATTTGAAAGTTGGACGACTAATGACCGCGTGAGATTAGTGTGTAGTATGCTTTATAGCACCGTTTTTTGTGCTACAAGGACAAGAATGTCATAAATCATTTACACATGTATTGGTTTGGAACTATACCGAATCGACCTATGAGAATACTTTAAGGGATCTAAAATCGTCATAAGTATATTACACATTATGGCTATCGGAACCTCTTTCTTTGACCATGAGTATTGTTAGTTCTCTTGTTTGAATACTAGTCCGCTTTGATGTTGTCAAACGTCTGCCGTATAAGGGGATTATAAAGGCAATACTCGGGCGACTAGGGCCTCTTAGTAAAGGGAGCTGACAATGCAAGACTGGGAATGTCCCCCTATTAATAGTAGGGAACATGTCTTTGTTGTTTACAAGGCCTCTCGAAGAGCAAGACTGTGAAAATGCATGGTCGTGCTCAGATGGATTTTAGAAATCATCTGCTTATTGACAGTCGAACTCGGAAATCGAGAAACACTTCTGGACGTAATAAGGATGATGAAAAATCTTACATTATAGTTCACAAAAAGACATTAAGTGACATAGGAAACAGGCTATACACATACAGCACACTTGTCAAGAAGGACAAGTGGGAGATTGAAAGGAATAGTGTCCTTCGAACAAGTGTATTATTCCAATAGAGGATTCGAAATTAATTAGAAAGCTAATTATTCAGTAAGGTCAAGTGATCGAAATGCCTAGCTAAAGGCCGCTTCCAATTAGTAATATTAATGCATTTCGGGTCACACCCAATCATGTAACTGAACCGAAGCGACGAATTAATCCGAAGGGTTATATGAGTCAATAGAGATTTTACGAACAAAGACATCGGATTCCAAGCTTAGAGCATCAAAGCCGAGCGTCGTAAGGCAAGTCGAATTTAGAAGTCGACGAGATGGAAAAATCATCCAAATAACAAGTCATCGCTAAGTCGTAGCCTCGCATTGGCCTAGCCATGCGAGGGCTAAGCTAGCATAAGCCACCAGTCGCAAGGCATGGCTGTGCCACAAGCCAAGCATGCATGCGCGGTTGGGCTGGTGCACCTGGCCGCTCGCACGCTAGCACTAACACACATCAATGCGTGGTTGGGCTAGCAGGCCCTGCCGCAAGCTAGCATTTGGCTAGTAGCGCGCAAGGGACAGTAGCAAGCCCACGCTAGCAAGGCACCAGCAACTAGCAAAGCTCGTTGGGCCTCGCTAGCGAAAGTAGCTCCCAGTAGGCACAGCAGCCCGCATAAGTGAGGCATGCTATTGCGGGTTGGTGCGAGGGCGCATGTGCATAGGCCAGCTATCAGATCCAGCCAAGGGACAAGGCCGCCAGCAAGGCAGCCTTAGCGCCCAAAGAAGGCCATGCTAGCTGGCACGCTGCGATAGGCCGAGTGTGTAGGGAGCCTGTTTTGTGGGTTTGCTTGGGTAGCAAGGTGTAGGTGGTCCTCACCTAACCCCTTGCTCTCCATGTGACACTTATTTCTTAGTGATTGTTTTGGCCTTATAATTTAATTTAGAATTAAATTAAATCTTATTTTTGTCCTTTTACCAACTATCCCACATTGAAAGATGATGGGAATTCTTGGGATCATTTTCCTATAAATACCCATCATGGGGTATTGTGATTTTCACTTGAGTTGGTGAACTTTAAGGGATCTCCAAAAGAGTGAAAACCTTTGTTCGTAAACTCTAAGTTGTTTTGGTCTAGCCTTGACTAAGCTTCTAGGTAGGGATCGGTTACGGTTCAGTTGCGAGGGTGTGAGCCGTTGGAGGTTCTCGCACTTGTGAAACTTGAAGCTTTCAAGTCCGAGCTCAACAGTTGAGCGAAGCATGCTACAAGGGTAAGCATTCTTTCGCTCTCTTCTCTTATGTTTATGTTTATTTGCATGCTGTTATTTATGTTGTAATTATTATGCATGCGATCCAATTATCAGGTTTTGTTTCCGCGCGATGTCGGACACCGCAAAACCTAACAACGGCCCTTGGCCCCACGATCTTTAGATCGGCCAAAATGGCTCATCAGCACCCAGTCTAAGTCGGTGATTTTGTCAAGACTGATGCTGGACATATGAGCATCAGGCTACACCAGATACCTCGGCGCACTAGAATAATTCGGGTGATCTGGATCCTGGGGCGCCCTCACCCAAATCCATTGTCCCCTCCAGTCTTTGTCCGAGGTATCATTCGGCCAGACCGAAAGATATCCCTTTTCATCTTCTATGGCTCACCGGCCTGGGCCGTTATGCCTTGCCTGGACATTTGTGACCAGTTTGTGCATGGAGCGGAAGGTATAGAGGTTTGGCGTAACCCCATAAACAGGCACACCCACAGGTATGACATCATCCTTTGGATGCTCATCCGCGCCACTTGAAACAAAGATATGTTGTAACCATTTATCACCTGGATTACAAAAGAGTGAAGTGGGAATTAGAGTATGTACTGTAGCTGACGGACATAAACGCCGATATAACCTGGCGGAGGACGATGAATTCGATCCTCAGAAGAGGGCATTTGGCACCAATACCCATCCTCCTCCATAATCCCATAGCAAATTACAATTTGCCCAGCAAAATTGTATTCGACATCATTTATAACCCACAAATCATATGGGGAAAAACTAACAATGCCCGAATTTGCAGCCTCGTCCAGCCACTCCCTTTCCTCAAGAGGCAGTGGAATAGATGCCGAAGCGAAGCTTCGGCAAGAAGTGCTAGCCGAGCCTGAGGTCTTGGGAGAAAGAACGCTGATTGGGACGACACTAATGGCAGAGCCGCCAGAAGAGGCGGCAGATCCAGTCCTAACCCTAAGATTCTGTCCACTGAGAGTTGGCATCATCGCCAAAGGACGGTTCTGCCGTAGAATCAACTGCGGAAACTCCTCCTCTTTCTTCTACACTCGGCTTAACCTCAACCTTTCTCTTTCCACGGTCGACGACCATTGTCGGAGGTGGTTGCGCTAAAGAGCAAAAAAGGGGGGTACATGAAAAAGCAAGGAAAACGAAGAAATTTCGAAGAGAATTACCTTGGTCAAATGCAGAATTTGCCGATCTATAAGTTCGAAGCAACAAATTTCGGTTTCTAACCTCGGATTGCTGAAGGAGAACTAAAAAAGGGAACAGAATACGTGATAGTTTAATGAGAAAAGATTAAGGAAAAGTTTAACAAGTTTGAAATAAGGAGAGAGAGTGGATCGTGTGGTGTATATACTCGCCAGGTAAGGAAGCTTAGGAGTCCGCCACAAAACCCCACTCACTCTACTCAAACACTCTACCATCCTAATTACTTCTCGAAATAACTACCCACTAAAACTTCCAAATTCCCCATTAACTCCAAAAAACAGTTATTACCTCAATAAATTCCAAAAATTTAAACATTAATTAAATCATTTGCTTCCCTCCAATTTGCAAGTCAAAATCGGATTTGTCAAACTTTCGAACCGGGTCTGGGGGGCAAGTTGTTTGGGTCCAATCTACCCTAATTGGGTCGGCCCATAAATGATTCAATTACAAGCCCTAAAGAAGGTTCAACTCTCTAATGCATGCCAAGTCAGTCAAAGGCCCAGTCAACGTGGTAAGCCCACTTGACTCCAAGGCCTATTAAAGTCATTTGAGTAAGGTATAAAAGTCTTCACTTCTCTCTATCTCTCTATTTATTCACTTAAATCCTTAAACAATTAATTCTCTTGCATAGCTTTCTCTCTCTAAAACACTGTACTGACTTCGGCATCAGAGGGCCTTCATTGGCAAAACCCTCGAAGCCAGTTTACGTGTGCTTGTTGTGCAGAAAATCCTCGTCCTAGTCATCATTTGGGTCGAGTCCAGTCTTCAAGCCACAGGAAAGGTCCATCCGAAGTACCCCTTGTTTATACCTGAAACAATAAAAAAAATTACATACCATGGTACCAATTAATAAGGAAAACTGAGTTTTTTTTTGGGTTAAATTAATAACATATTCCTAAATAATCAATTCCAATCACTTGATTAATGTATTATATTTACTACTCCGTACCAAAATTACCAACCAAAAAACAATCAAATTCAACCAAAACTTTGGCAACCACTATAATAGGCCATAACCTTTTACTTCCTCTAACCAAAGAAAATTGACAAGTTAAATTACAAAAAATCAACTATACGAAAAAAATAGATGAAAACTAACAAAGTATTCAACAAATTATCCAAGTACGTTAAAAAAATTCTTAATATTAAGCCATCCACAAATTTAATGTCTATGTAAATAACAAAGTATTGCGGATCGATATAAAATTTAGACCAAATTAGAAAATAACACCTGCTAAAGACCCCTATTTTGATAATAACACCTGTTAAAAAAAAAAGTTTTATTATAACACCTCCAAAAATCCCAAAATTTTTGTTTCACCACCCACTAACGGACTTTGGATGGACATAGTTAGTGGGGCCCGCCATGTACACGTGTCAGCTGTGTATTGGTTTTAAAAAAAAGAAAATTTAAAAAAAAATAAATAAAAAAACAAAAAAAAAAAAACCTAACTCCCTAACCCAACCAGCCCCACCACCGGCACCACCTGCCTAGCCGCCGGCATCCCCTACCCTCACATAATCCGGCATCCCCTACCCTTCAATTTCGAATTTACAATGGCCACAGAAACGACCAAGGAGCACAGAATCAGCGTAGTGAAGAAGTCAACTCCAACTTTTACAATGATGATATGGACGTGGAGGTTCAGCAATCTATTATGAAGTCTTTTGATGAAACACAGGGCGAGGCGGCTGCGCCGGATCAGCCCCCGATGGAAGAATGAAGTTCATATCTTGGAGTTGTAGGGAGATAAATGATACTACTTCCCTACGCATCCGTATCTTGTTTGGTTATTAGCTACTAAATTACCAACTTTTATGTTTATTTTGGAAACGAAAATGTTGCTTAGTAATGTTGAAAGTATTGTTGTAAAGTTTAACTCGAGTTTTTCTTTCGGGGTCAACTCGGTTGGAACTAAAGGTGGCTTAGCCTATTTTGTTGGATTTTGGGGGATGTTACTTGTGTTGCATCTTCCCAAAATTATATCTTTTGTAAGATAACTAGAGTTAATGGAACTAGTAGGTATGTCCTTTTCTTGTATGGATCGCATGTTGTAGAGGATAGAGCTTGAGTGTGAAGTGAAATTTTATGTCTCACTCATAATATTGACAATTGTCTAATATTGGGTGATATTAACGAAGTGGAATACTTGGGAGATAAATTGGGTGGATCCTCGGTTATTAGAGGGTTGGAGGATTTTTTAGATTGAAGAATACAAAGTGGAGTGCTTGAGGTTCCTTTTTCGGGACCAAGATTTACTTGGACTAATAAGCGATTAGGATCGGGGCTAACTATGGAGCGATTGGATAGAGTGTATTCAACTAAGCAATGGTTTGACGATTTCCCAGAAGGGCATGTGTTTCATGACTTTATAACGGTTTCGGATAATGCGGCTATAATATATGATACACACTCGACAGCAATGAGATCGAATAGGCCTTATCAATTGGAGGCTTGGTGTCTACTTTTTCCAGAAATTCAAGACCTTATTGTTGAAGTTGAAGCTTTACGATGTGAGGGGTCAGACATGCTTCAACATGTGATGAAAATGAAATGGCTACGGCACTGTATTCAAAAATGGTGTTTGAATAATAAACAGGTTTGGGGGATAAATTGGAGAAAAAGTTCAATGGATTACAAGATTAAGTGTTAAATATGACCTAAATTGCAAGTGGAGTGGAGTATGTGAAGGCAATCAATGATATGATTTCACAATCTACTATGGATTTTATGTACTGGCAGCAACGTATGAAGGAGAGGTGGGTTAAGGAGGGTGATTATGCAACCTCGCTGATGTATAATAGAGTTAAACAAAGAAAGAAGAGACGCGAGATAGTCACCTTACGTAATGAGGCGGATGAGTGGATTACAGGGCAACAAGACATAGAATTACTGATTCAGAACACTCTAAAGATAGTTTATACCCCTCCTTCGGATTTGATGAATAATATTGGCGAAGGAGTGGATCTGGTTTTGCGGGAACTAGGCTTATCTTACACTCTCTTCAATAGATGCAGATGATTTAGTACGGCCATTTTCGAATCAAGAGATTCGGAAAGCAATGTTTTCGATTCATAAGTTAAAATCACCGGGGCCTGATGGAATGATAGTAGAATTTTTCCATCAACATTGGGATAAGATGGGTGGCACGGTTGTAGAATCAATTCAGTAGTTCTTCAATACTGGGTATTTACTAAAAGAACTCAATGCTTCGATTCTGGTAATGATCCCCAAGGTGGATGTTCCGGAATTGGCTTCTTATTTTAGGCCAATAAGCTTATGCAATACGATCTATAAGTGCATAGCTAAATGCCTAGTAAATAGGATGAAAGGAACCTTGTCGGATTTAATTACGAAATTTCAACATGCGTTCATCCCAGGGCGATATGTGGAGGATAATATTCAGCTAAGTCATGAATTGCTACATTTGATTAATACTAGCAACGGGTCTTCCACAAAAGCGGTTATTAAAATGGATATGTCAAAAGCTTATGATAGAGTTAATTGGATTTTCTTATTGAAAGTCTTACAGGCTTATGGCTTCCCGGCAAAATGGATATAATGGATTTCCCAATGTATCTCGACGGTCTCCTATAGAACGCTCATTAATGGACAAGTCTCGAAATAGTTTAGACCAGAATGTGGGCTTCGGCAAGGGGATCCCCTTTCCCTGTATCTCTTTTTGTTCTGCATGTATATTTTGTCCAAAATGCTCTTGATGGCAGAAAATATAAACCTTTTTTGGCTCAAGGTTACAAGAAGATCACCTTCAATTTCACATTTATTTTTTTGCTGATGACGCAATGATCTTTTTCAAAGCAACGTCTGAGTCTTTTGAAAATCTGGTGGAGATTATTGATAGGTTCAGTGGAATCTCAGGTCAACAACTAAACCTGGGGAAAGTCTTTTGTGAAGTTTAGCAATTTGGCTCAGGTTGCTGATATAGAGGTGTTTAAGAATATTTTGAAGATTAACTAGGTTTCGGTAATGGAAAAACACTTGGATGCACCAATTGATTTAGTAGGAGGGAAGAAGGAAGTGTTTCAATACTTAGTGGATAAAGTCTTGAATAGGATCCTCTCTTGGGGTTTCCTAAACTTGTCTCAGTCGGTGAAGCTTATTTTGATAAACACGATTATGATAAGTATTAATTCTCATGTTATGAAGTGTTTCAAGCTACCACTTTCGATCGCATATAAGATTGATTCTATGATTGCAAAGTTTTTGTGGGGAAGAAAAGGAGAGAAATGGATGCATTGGGTGAATAAAGATGTCCTGCATTTACCAAAGGGAATGGGGGGCTTAGGGATTAGATTGATGGTTCACCTAAATGAGCCTCTATTTTTCAAGCGTGTGTCGAATGCACTGTAATCCCCAATTGCTTTTGGCTCGTTCTTATGAGCCTAGTCATAACTGTTATTTATGTGTTGGATCAACTAGAGGGAATGCCTCTTGGGGAAGGCGCAGTCTTTAGAGGGTTGGACAGAAGATGGTGCAGGGCTTTGTTTGGAAGATTGGGAATGGGGAACATATCAAAATAGCAAATATGAAATGGGTTCAGGATGAAGTTCCACTGTTGAAGTCAAATCAATTACCAAGGGGTAGTGGTACAGTAAGATTTGCGAACTGCTAGGTCCTACCGGTCAATGGAATGCGGCTATCATCCGGGAAAGGTTAGAGTGGGAATCAACACAGAAGATTTTGGAGATGAAGCTACCAAAGGAGAGGGAAGATGATTTCCTGTACTGGAATTACCACACTTCTGGTGATTATACAATTAAATCTGGATATGCTTTTTTAATGGATACTTGCTCCATAGCTCAAAGAATGTCAAGGGAGGATGGCTTTTTTCGCCTGATTTGGAAACTGAATATTCCTCCGAAATGGAGTTTATTCTTGTGGAAATTAGTTATGAATGGTCTAGCTGTGAAAGCTAACCTAGCTCGATGGGGGGTAGATTCAGATACAGAATGTGATGCCTGTGGATTGGAGGATGAGGATACACAACACTTGTTTCGATTTTTCTCTTTAGCTAAATATGTGTGGAAGAACTGTTCCTTGAATATTAGCTCAGAAATGGATGAATTTACTCCGCTGCGACACTGGATTCAAAATTATATCCTGCTTTACTATAGCGAGGATGACCTATGTAGTGAGAGAATACACACTTTTATTTGTATTCTTTGGGGCTTATGGATATTACTAGGAATGGAAGGGTTTTTAATGATGACAATGGATATCTAGCCTCTCTGTTTAGAAGTTTAGAGTTGGCGAAGAGTACACTAGACATGTTCCTTAAGCCGGATGTAAGAAGACTCGGGACATCACAAGTCATGGATGGCACGAACGATCCACCTCCGAGTTTCGTGAGGGTTAACTTAGGCATTGAGGACAATATCCCTATGGATCCGTTAGGGGGTAGGCAGGAGATTATTATTATGGTTGACGGCTCGTGGCATAAATAATCGGGGAATGCGAGTTTCGGTTGGGCATTTTCTTCGGATGGGATGAACTATGCGGATGGGGGTGGCTGCTATGGTAAAGCTACATCAGCGCTACATGCGGAAGGATTAGCGTGTCTACATGCTTTGCAATGGGCGCGGCAGAAGGGTTACCAGAGCATCACAATGTTCACAGACTCGATGAACTTAGTCCTCGTCCGTCAAAAGCAGCGACGGAGGGAGATGAAGATTTTTTGGACTCTTCAGGAACTAATTAGCAAGGGGTATCTCTTTAGATCTTGCGTCTTATGGAAGGTGGGACGTGAACAAGTTACTAGGGCCCATGAGTTAGCTAACGCTTGTCGATTTGCTTTTACTTGTTTTAGTAGCTAGTTTCTTGTTTAGTTGCTTTTGTCAATCAAAAAACAAATTCTATTAATATGGGATGTAAATAATAAATCAATTTCTTAAATCAAGGAATGTAAATAACATATCTTAAATCAAGGAAGGAATCATTTTGAATTTTTTTTGCTCGTGTACTTTTCATTAGTATAAAATGATTTGAATTTCTTATATCGTTGTACATTGTTCTTTCTGCGTTTTTTAATAAACTTTTTTATTTCGACCGGGTGTACCATGTGCATAGAACACCCAAGTGTAGGATGAAATGTATATTCAAAGTCCTTTTTTAAGAGAGAGATCACTACTGAAGTACATAAAGGAAAACAAGATGGGACAATGTCAAGCCATAAGCCCTTAAGGAGAGAGTGAGAGACCCCTTATACATGTACCTAGGCTATGTCACTTGAATTGTAACCACCTGCCAAAATTAGGACATGTTACGTACAGAATACAGCGTAACACATTTATGAACAACCCAAGACGAGGTTCCTCCTCATCGTCAAATGCCAAACACTAAGCTAGCTAGATCACATACAATCAAATGTTTTCTTCTCACAATCTACTTTGCCTAAACATAATCACATTAAAAAAGAAAAAAAATATAGGTTATCAGCAGCCGTGAATAATATTGGTTGAGATCATGTTACCGTGAATAATATACACGAGCTCATTGAACAATCAACAAAATAATGCCCATAACAATATGGATGTTTTAGACACCAATACTACCGTTGATATTCTCCAAGGATACTACAGAACTGGATGTGGAATCTTCAGTTGACTGAGAATGAGAGAAAAAAATATACAAAACCCATAAATGTAGGGATATAAGATACACCAAGGACCAGAGCTTTGCCGCCGGATTCCTTGCTAAAAATACTGCACCAGCTGAAAATATTGCATCCAACTGCCTAAGCAGTGAACCTAGGTGCTGCCTCCCTGACTGAATTTTATTTTCTAACATTGGCCGCAGCTTAGAACCAGTTGAATCCCATGTTCCTGCTTCTAAGTCTTCTCTTAAATTGCCCGAAATATCACTCCCGCTGATTAGAGATTTATTTTCATCGAGTAACCTTGAAACAGCCTGTAACCAAATATGTTGAACAGTGTAACAGCCATTGTTAAAAATGTTATGCAAATTCAACAAAAAGATCTACCTCAGTTCTGAAAAGAAGAGTTGCCTTGTTTGAAGAAAGTGATTCAACCTGAAATAACAAAAAATAAATTAGTACTCCATAACCAGTAGCATAGTGTAATTTAAGGAAGTTAACGTCTGTAAAAGGTGTAAAAGTTTAAGAGTGTACAATTCTTAAATAAAGGGTATGCTTGAAATAATGGAATATGAAGCCTAAACAATTGGTATACAAATCAAGGTATAAGCAACGTGTGCAAATTAATATGAACTAGATCGCTCTGAGCATCACCAACTATTATTTTAAATGAAGTTTCAGCATATCACTCAGTTCAAGTCAAGGCAAATGGTAGACAAGGCAGGTTGAAGGCCGTGATGTCAGATAAACTCTTAATAGCATCACTATATATGTGCTTTTATAACTAAAATCATGAATATGACATTGCATGGTCAGCAGGCTAAGCATGCGCTCCCACAGCAAATATATTCTATTGCGAAAGAATGGTAGTAAACTAGATACCCTGTATATCATCAAGTTAAGAATCCACAAATTCATTGGATAATTGTGTAAACAGTAGAGCAAAATGTAATATGTTGCCCATCTTGTTTAAAGAACAATCATTGACAGTTAGTGTAGATCGTAAATTCGAAATTGAAGGGTGCTTTAAGTATAAAGGGGGTGGGACCAGGTAGGTATCACATTGAACCTACTAAGAAGGGACAAGGCTTTGTTTTTCCTCGTAACCTATGAACAAGATATATCTCAAGGAGCTTATTTGTTTAATGAATCAAGCAGATCAGTTTGTGATATAAGCAGCTCTACACCATACAAGGGAGCTTCTTTGCTTTTTATCAAGAGAATTATCATCTAATTACCTCATAACCTGTAGGAAGAGGGAGGTCTAAACTACCTCATAACCTGAGCTTTCTTTAATATGTACTATCTTTATTATTACTACCTCATGAACTATTTTCAATCCAACAATATCATAATGTAAAAGGTCAAGCACTCTAATAAACCTTTTTCAAAGAAAGGTGATAGTTGGCATGATGAGAAACTGAAGCTGACTCTTAAAAACAGGGCATCACTAAGACCCGTCAACAAATGTAGACATTGAAGCAAGACAGAATACAAAAGACATACCTGGGCTTGTTTCTGAATCAAATGATCTGTCATCTGCCGAAGCCTTCGCCTAAGCTCAACTTCTACTTCAGTTGAATTTTCCATTTCCTTCAATGTCATGTCAACGTTTGCTTCCAGCTTCATCACCTATCATGTCAACAAGGTACATTGTACAATTCAAAGTTAACTTCAGTACTGAACAAATTTGATATTTGTTTAGTCAAAAATATGGAAAGGTCACAAAGATATCTAATCAAGAACAAGTCAGCAAAGGAGTTCACAATAAATTTGAAAAAGTGGCTTTAACAGTGAGAAAATTTTGGAATTCCCTAAAAGCCATGAATCAAGTTCTTATGCATTTTGACAAGGTAAAATGTTAATACAGAGTCACTTGCAAGTCCTAAAATACATATCCTAAAAAATGTGTGGCAACAAATACTTATTTTTGTTAGGATAACTCCTTACAAGTGAAAGCTTCTTTGCAGATGAGTTTTCCATTAAACTTCAATCACTAAAAGGTCTCGTAACATTCTTAATCACTAAAAGGTCTCATAACACTCTTCAAGCTCATGCAGTATGACAATCAAACAAACAATATGACGTCTATTATTCATCTCTGGACCATAGACAATGATCAAGATTCAAGACGAGAAAAAGAAAATTGGGGAAGAGGGAATAGAAGTTATCAATCTCACCTTCTCTTGCAGTCTTGCATTCTTGTCAGTTGCAAAAGCACATTCAGCTTCCAGCATCTCTTTCTGCAACTCAAAGCCTTTTGAAGCCGCCAACTGCAAGAGTAGCATATTTCAGAAACAAAAGTCACTAAATAGCAGCACATATTTATCAGTTAACTAAGTTATAACATAAATGTTATGAAAAAAGCCTTACACTTGTCAAAGTGGCCCTAGTTTGATGAACACTACAAATCTCTCTCTTCAACTCTTCAAAAAAAATTAAAAAAATGAAAATAAATATATAATTGGATTATATGATGAGTTCAGATTTAACATAAAAATATAAAGACACACAGTAAATGAGTACAAACTTCATGGCAGAAATCATTAGGTAGTATCACTGCTTCATAATTTAAAGTTAAACCAACAAAATAACTATGAAGTCAAGTATTAGTAAAAACATTAACCAGTGCTGGAAGAGCAAAGAGGGACCAAGCCTTAGTTTATAATGACATTTGACAAGCCCAAACAAAAATTAGCTAGTGGTAGAATATTATTCTTGTTAACATAGCCCATATTGCTCCTTACCATCTATCTTGAGCAAAGGAATATAACAAAGTATGACACACCAGAACATCACTTATCAACAAAGTACACGGGCCAAACTGCTCTAACAGCAAGACAAACAAGATGTCACACCAAAACGGGTCCATTTTTGCCTGTCTTCGGCCAATTCAATATGATACAACTTTTTCTTTGTCAGGAAAAAAAATGATGATTTTTTTAAGGAAAACCAAGGTAGGGAAGCCCAAAGCATAGATGCTTACATGTGAAATTTAAGGTTGACAATATGAAAATAAAATATTTCACTACATATTTCAAGATTCAGGATGATAAATTCTTTAAAAATATTAAACATATTATAAAATTTTGAGCTTCAAATCTTCAATAGTTCAACTTCATATTAGACTAAAAAAAATTAATTAAATATTAATCTGGACATACAAAATTATTCCAATGAAAAGTAAAATAAGCATTCTTATCTATTCTAATAGCTAAATTGGATTGCCATAGATTTTAGATTTAATTCAGATTTTATTACACCAGAAGAAAAACAAAAACTTGTGCATTTGATGATAAAAAAATATGCAAACACAACACAAATTGCATAGTCAATTAGGAATTTGGGAGCAACAAGAACTGTGAATAAGATCCCTTCAATGTTTCTTGCAAGAAAATAACTTTCCAATTGTATATACTTCCTCCGTTCATTTTTAGTTAACACAATTCTTTTTTTTCTACGTTTGTCAACACACAAGTTCAACGATTTATATATCTTATTACCAATAAGGAAAATTTATACAAAGTTAGTATTATGAAAATATGCATTGAGACAGTTTTAACTAGATCCCAAATGACTATGCTTTATCATAGTCGTAAACCACAAAAAAACTAGTCAAGTTTGTGAATAGTATCAAAAGTCAAAATGTGGCAAATAAAAAAGAATGGAGGAAGTATTATTAATACTACTACATGGCTAATAATATTTTACCCGTTCACTATTAGTTGGAACAATTTGATTTTCATGCTTACTCATGCATAATTTCAGCCTTTCATATCTAATGCTCATATCTAATACTTCCTGTGTTTTTTTTGCTCAATTTGGGTTGGCAACAAAGATTAAGAAAGAAGTTAAATGACAAAAATGTCCATGTGACTACAAACAATAGAGAGAGAGTAAAAGCTAGGTAACAAGGGTAAATATCACATGTGAGTAAGGGTAGGATGGGTATTTGGTGTGTGAACCCAAACAAAAAGTGTATGAAAAAATGCCCAAAGTAGAAATAGTGCAATTAATATGCGACTTCCTTAAAAGGAAAATGATGCAATTAAAAAAAAAAACCGGAGGAAGTATTATAGATGAGTAAAATAATAATAAAAGATGATAGTGTAGTGAAAATATAAGTTGAGGTGAATCTAACAAAATCCTACATGACTATAACATATAAATCAACAAAGGTGGTCAAAGGGAAGAATGTGATTGGTACTAAATTTTAAATGGTGCACCTAGAGTGAACAGAGGAAGTACTTCACCTTCACTTCTATAAAGCCTCTACTCGCAATTATCAAATATTATTGTAACACTTATCATAAGTCGGGTTTTTAGGTCACATATCAAAGATTTCACTCATCCTTTATCATTTATATCTTTATAAATGAAGAATTTAAAAGATATTGTAAATTAGTCTTGTAGAGGATAAAGAAAGAAAAGAAAAAAGAGAGCTAGAAAAAATATTCTATAAAACAAAATGATCTTACATGCCTCTTTAATATGTCATTTCACTTATGGTGTCCCTATATAATAAGAAATCTTTTCATACTTAGGCCCTGTTCACTTCACCTTAAAATAATAATATGTAGTAATATAATTTCACTTTAGTAAAAAGTAAAAATAGTTTCACATCAATAATAGTTTCACGGTAAATATAAGTTCAATTTAGTAAAAATCAGTAACTTAAAAGAAGAAATATTACAGAGAATCGGTAAAAATAATTTTAGTTCAACAAAAATAATTTTAGTTCAGTAAAATTAATTTCAGTAAAAATAATTCAAATTCAGCAAAAATAATTTCAATTCACTAAAAATAATTTCAGTTTAGCAAAAATAAGGTGAAGTGAACAGAGCCTTAGTACTACCTCCACCCCACATACCATTTATGGAATACTAATCTGCTCCTCTTTCTCTAATCCCCACAGTCCCACACCCACCACTCCCTTTCTTTGTCTACTTTTTCACTTCGCTTGAAGTAGGTTATGGATTAATCGACATAAAAATGAACATGTAGAGAGAGAGAGAGAGAGAGGAATTGACAATAGGTTGTATTAGTGGTGCAATTGAATCATCAAAAAGAGGATTACCACCCAAGATACTCCTAAAAGTGGAAAGAGAATGCTTAACAAAAATCAGATACTTCATTCTCTCTTTATCTTAAGGTATCCTTTTTTAGGATGTTGCAAATTAATTGTAGCATTACTTTATTTGGCCAATGATGCTTTCTATCTCTCTCGTCATCACACGGGTCATTTTTTTCATCTCTCTCCTCTCCTAAAATATAATGCATCTCCTCCATGTTACAATTCAAAGAGAACAAAAGGACATTAACTTCCTTAATTCCCTCTATCAATAACATAATATTAAAACAAACACCAGGAATGACACGTGTCATTTCTTGGTGTTGTTTTTTCCCTCCAAAACCACCTTTTTTTTTTCTTTTTTTACTCATCAAATCTTCTTTAAATATATCTACCATATTATTAAAATATAACCTTCCTATTTGATCATTATATTTTTGTCAAACACTAAAAAAGATTCACGCCATTTTTCGGTCAATAAATATCTAAAATTATCACCAAAATATCATTGCATAATCGCTAATATAATTTTTCAAATTAAATATTCATATACAGTCAAATCAATAATCTATCTATAATTATTGTTATATACTAAAGGTGAATTAAAATGACACATGTCATCACCAACATTAAAAAATTTCCCGCCTAAAATTTCTTTTGCTTTTTTGATTATTTTTGTTGGTTTTAATTTGTTTTATATAATAACCTATAATCTTTTCTTTGCATATTGCAACATAATGTATATAAATAATTTATTTTCTACTAGGTGTCCAAAGTTTGTGCAGAATTTCAAACCAAATTTGTTCTCAACAAAAAATTTAATAAAACAACTAGATTAGCTCCCGTGCGATGCACGGATATATAATATAAAGAATTTATAATTGTGTACATTTTCAAGTCATATTATCACTCGATCAAAATATGTTAAATCTTTATATTAACATAAACCAAACTATAAAAATTAAAATAACATAAACAAAAGAAAATTCATGTCTACAACACAATTTAGCGGACTTTGTAATTAGACGGAGTACACATATATACAAGATTAATATTTGCTTTCCTTAAGATTAGCTATATGTTTCGTAAAAGAAAAAAAAAAAGATTAGCTATATGTACCTTAAGACAGGTACTATACAATCAATATTTAGCTTTTAAAAAAAATTAGAGGAGAATAAAAAAGTTTAGGCGGGAAAAAATTAAAAGAGAAACTGACATGTGTACAATTTGGGAAAGTGATGAGCCAGCGGTTGTTATTTTAGTATTACTTATAGATACATAATCCTAACTAATCGTATAATAAAAAATAAAAAATAAATTATATAATTTCTCCATGAATACTACTCTCAAATTTATATATTTTTTTTTTTTTTCAAAAAAAACCCTACTACAACAATCTTAAAAAATGTTGATTTCAAATCATCATAAAGTAAAATAAAATCAAATAAATTTTCATAAAATGTTGTTGCGATGAAAGCCTATCAATAATGCGAAAGGTATATCTATATATGAGTACATTGTACTATGAGAACTAATCTAAAATTTTCGCTCTTAATCTTAACGTCTTTGGCACGGGTATAAATTAAGATTCAAGGTTTTTTTAAAAAATTTCATTTACAATATGAGTATTATTTTTTGGTAGATTTTAAATTTACATTTTTTTTTTTGAAGAAAGATTTTGAATTTACATTATGAGTAATTCGTTATAAAATTTTGTAAAACCGTGCGTGGCACGAGACTTAATCTATTTTAATCTATTATTGTTCCCAAAGCTAACTAACTTCGTGAAAATTACTGACGTACCCTCATTCTTCCTCTCCAAAGCAAGATGATATTAGAACCATCCAACTCTGATGATGTGTCCCTTCATTCCACCTTTTGCGTCTTCCGTTGTACCTAATAGGTGGTGTAGGTGGGTGTACTTATGCATCATAGTGTGTACAAAGATTGTGTAGCGACATTTTCTGGATAGAGTAACTTAGATTATAAAACTTCCAATATTATAAATTTCATGTATGTCAAGGACCCAAAACTTTGCTGATCACTTCTACCAAGGGTCTGTTTGGTAGGGTGTAAAACATTTGCAATGTAAAATGGTTTTCCATGAAAATCATTTTACAATGGAAAACTCATTTTCAAAAAAGTTTTTCGTTGTTTGGTTGAATGGAAAATGATTTTCCATTTTAAGCATTTTCCATTGTTTGGTTGAACTGAAAAATCAATTGTGAGGGAAAATGTTTTCCATCCACTTGTGATGGAAAATGTTTTCCCTCTACTTGTGATGGAAAACGTTTTCCTTCAAAATTGGGGGGAAAATGTTTTCAGTAAGGTGGAAAATAATTTTCCGCCCCAAGTTTAACATTTTAATGTTTTACACCAAACCAAACAATGTAAAATGGGAAAACACTTTTCAGTGAAAATGTTTTACGCCCTACCAAACGGAGCCCAAGTCCAAAACTTAGACAGTATTTCTATCATTTGGAAATTTGGAAAGCATAGAAAATTACAAAAGTCCCTTTCTTTTTGACTAACACGAGGCAGCGGCATTGATGACATAACAGGTTGACTGAAATAAAGCAAGTAGATATTAAATAGCAAATACCATTCATAAAACAGGTGAGTAAAAGGACAGGGCCAGAGCTGACTTTGGCACTTACATACCTTCAAGGGCAACTTCCTTTACCTCAATTTGGTGCCGTAATCCTCCTAAGCGATTTACCTAGTCCAAGAAATATAAACCAAATCAACATAAAAAAAATATACAATTAAAATAAAACAAAAGAAAAACAACAGATGTGTACTGGATTACTGGTGTACTTCAATGTTCGGGCAACTGGACAATAAAGAAACAAAAGGTTTAAGCCCTAACAACATAGTTTCATAGTTAAAAGAGACTTCATCTTCTACACTTACCAACAATTTCATTTTCATTATTTAACGATTTTGTTGTTCATTATCATGTTATGGAGTCACTTATCAGAAATAGTATATCACTTGTTTGTCATATTTTAGTTTTGTATCAATTATTACTTAGAAAAATTGCTAAAAATAATACTACCTTTGAATGGTTGAATTTAAACAAGACAACCGTTCAATTATTTCTTAATATTATAAACTTTGGGGATTATTAATTTTAAACACGTCAAAACCAGATATAGCCTGGTAAACAAGTTAACCATGCCACATGTCGTCATATGATTGGTTTAAAAAATTATGTTAATTATATTTAATTAAATAAAGGGGGAAAAAAAAAAAAAAAAAAAAAAAAAAAAACCTCTTCTTCCCCCTCTTCCGTCCCCTCCACCATGGCCACCACACCGCCACTGCAACCTCCCCCCTCACTACAACACCACCTCTGCCTGCCACCTCCCTTATCCCACCCAAACCACTCGAAACCCCCTCCTCATTCACCCTTAAACCGTCCAACAGCCAGCCACACCTACCCAAATTCATCCCCACCCCCCGCATTGCCCACCCATTTTTTTTTTCTATTTGTTTTTGGCAGTGGTGGAAGGTTTTCGACGGTGGGGTGAGTTTGTTTTGGGGTATTTGAGGGGTGGGGTGGGTTCATTTTGGGGTTTTCAAGTAAGTTAGGAGGGTAATCAAGGGTGGGATGGTTTGTTTTGGGATTTTCGGGTGGGTGGGGTGTTCTGATGGTGGCATGGCTAATATGGGGCGGCTGCGTTTGGGCTGATGTGGGGGTTTTTGGTGGTGTAGTGCGGCTGATGGTGTTTAGGAAGGTGAGGGGAAGGGAGGTGGCAGCCATGGCTGAAGTAGGGGCAGGCAGTGGTGGTGCCATGGTAAGGGGGGAAATTTGTTTTTTTTTTTTTTTTACAAAAAACAAAATTCATTTTTTTTATAAAAAAGTAAGTCAAAGATAAAAATATTAGACCAATATATGACGACACTGTTATGGACTCATGGGTAACATGTTTCAGAGGTTACAAGTTTTTTGACATGTTTAAAATTGAGACCCCCAAAGGTTGTAATTATAAAAAATAACCAAAAGGTTGTCTTGTTTAAATTCAAGAGCTCAAAGGTTGTACTCCCTCCGTTAAATATTATCTGCAACTTTTGCCATTTTTGTCCGATCAGAGTTATGTGCAACTATCTTTTTTTTCCATTTTTAGTAAACAAAAACCTTAAAATTACATATTTACCCTTACTTAAAAAATTTAATGTTCTTAATTTTACCCTTATCTTATTTTAATCACAATAACCTTTTTTAATCTAATCTAAAATCATGAACCTAATTCTACCCACCCATCTACTCATCTCCTAGTTTACCCACCATCCATTCATCTCTTTCTTCAACCTTCACCCTCTTCATCTCTTTCACCTTCACCCTCTTCATCTCTTCCCACCACCATTATTTTTCCTTCCTTCACGACCACCGCCCCTCCCACCACCATTCTCTCTCCTCCTTCACGACCACCGCCCCTCCCACCACCATTCTCTCTCCTCCTTCACGACCACCGCCCCTCCCACCACCATTCTCTCTTCTCCTTCACGAGTCACGACCACCGCCCCTCCCACCACCATTCTCTCTCCTTCTCGAATTTCAGCCGGATCTGCTTTAGGGTTTGATTTTGTACGTTTGTCGTTTATTTTTTGGGTGATTTACGTTCGAATTTTCTGGATTTTTTTCGATTTTATGGGTATTGATTTTATGGGTTTTGATTTTGATTTTATGGGTATTGATTTTCTGGGTTTCTACGGTGGTGGGTGGGTTAGGATTAAGGGGTTTTCTACGGTGGTGGGTGGGTCTGGGTACATGGGTGGTGGGGTGGTCTGGGTTGGAGGTGGTTAGGGCTGGTGTTGGAGGGGAAGATTAGATTTCTGGGTTTTCGTGAGGGTGGTGGTGGTGGTTTCGTGGGGGTGGTAGTGGTTTCGTGGGGTTGGTAGTGGTGGTGGTTTCGTGGGATTGGTGGTGGTGGTGGTTTCGTGGGATTGGTAGTGGTGGTGGTTTCGTGGGGGTGGTAGTGGTGGTGGTGAAGGCGGCGGTGTGGGTGGTGTTGCCTGGTCTTGGTGGTGGCGTGGTGGCAGTGGGTTTTGATTAATTAATCTCTCTCCACCTTAATTACACATCACAAGTGCATTAACTTTCTCTATTCTTTGCCCTTTAAAAATTGCATTGGCAATCGTGAATTGTACTGCAGTTGCAGATAATATTTAACGAAGGGAATATTATTTATGACAATTTTACCTAAATTTGATCATCAAATTCGAAAAAGTTCGTTGCAACTCTTATGACATATTGTCATATTAAGAATAAAGAGTAGCTTTTAACATATTTTTGCCATGATGATTAGACTCAATGTTGGACTGGGTATGGATCTTAACATTGGATAACGGAAATTCAAAATTTAAGGACGTTGAGAGAATTTTGGGAAGTACCCAAATTTTATGCATGGAATTAGGGACACGGATGGTTTCTCTTTAAGTGAGAATAAAAATTTATTAGTAAAAAAAATAATAAATAAATAAACCCTTACATATGCAACTTGAGTGTAAGGGGAAACAAAGAAGACTAGTAAGATAGTCAAAACTCATCCCCATGGGAAAATAAATTTATCATTAAAAGGGGTAATGGAATACATCTATGAGACTAAAGTAAAATGTAAAGGAGAAGAGATAGGAGACTTAATTATCAGCAGGTGACCCTAAAAAAGAGAGTATATCAACAGTCAAACTGCCTTGTTACAAAACATGTAGCAAAACTACCTTTATTCTTCAGTCCTTTTCTCCCTTGTATCTCTGTCCACAAAGGTACGATAGGGTGACATGGTGAGTCGAGCATCACATTATTATATCATCTTTTTGATATAATGTTTAGTAACTTCAAAACTTTATTAGTTACTTACTAATATATTAATTTTTATATGTTACATAAATCACTTGTTAAGTTTGACCTGATGTTATAATGGTATGTTGCTTTTATTTTCGAAACTTGGTTTAAAAGGAAAAGGTAGACTTCAGCAAAGATGATGCAGTCATGAAGGCTATGATAGGATGAGTAGGGAATTTCTTGATGTTCTTGAAAGAAAGGGGTTTGGGTAGCAGTGAATGGATCGGACATAAGGCTTCTTATCCAATGCCTTCTTTTCGGTTCGGTAAATGGAGCCCATGTAATATAACCTAGGCAAGGGGATTGTGTTGAGAGATCCCTTGTCACCATTTCATTTTCACCCTGGTGGTTGAATGAAAGAATGCTTGAAAGGGGTGTCTTGAGTGAGATTGATGACTTTTCAGCTTTAGTGGTTTTATTTTTGGATGACAAAGTAATTAGTTTCAAGAAGATGTTCACTATTTTTCAGATTGTGCTTGAGGCAGTATGATCCAAGAAAGTAAATAAAACCCTGGCTTTGGTAGAATATCAAGAAAGGTCTGTGGTTTTACCTTAAAAATTGCTTGTTGCTGGGTTTTTGTGTTGATGTAACTTGTTGCGATGGAGTGAAATTGTACATACATTGGATGTGTTAAAAAGATCTGAAACCAATTCTAAGTATTCACTGTTTTGGGAAGATTTGGTTAGGTAATATGCATATGTGGATATGAAAGGGGATAGAGGTTCACCTAATGTGGATGTGAATGCTGTGTATCAACTTTAAATCTGAAGAGTTGTCCAAATTGTTTAGAATGCCTAGTAAGGGTGGGACTTGCATGTAGAGGAGGCAATTGGGTTGCTAGGCACAGGAACCCAAATGCATCATTTTGGGTCGCATCTAATAGTTTTTTTTCTGCAATAAATTTCGGAAACTCGGATTAGTTCAGATTAATTTATTTGAGTACAGCTCTGTACCTTTATGATATGCAGCACGAGTTGAGTATTAGGTATGGTCGTCAAATGAGAAGGGACTTAAGATGAAAATGTGAGAAGGGTCCATGTGCTATAATCTACCTTGATGTGCATCTTTTTGAAACTGCAATCTTAGCTAAAATTACATTGATATTACGTGACACGTCTATGAAGTGAATGTGGAACAATTTTTGTATTGAAGGCCTGCTTTGTATCGGTGTCAATTTTTAGTTAATGGTTTTACAATTTTGAAATTCAAGTGACATAAGTTGTATAATCACTTTAAAAACTAGTCATTTCAATACTCCCCAAGTCCTCAAATTATTGCCCCCTTAGGCTTGGGCACATATATTAAGGCATTGTTCGGTTGCAATGGGAAATTACTTCCCATGGTAATTTACAATTTATGGAAGTTATTTCCCTTATCTAATTACTAGAAAATAGGGGTTTTTTTTTTTTTTTTTTTTTGAAGAATAGAAAATAGGTTTAATTAGTTTGGTAGATATTAAGGAAATCAAAAAACATGGGAATATTGAATGACCTAGGTATCTTAATTCCTACGTTATGCAGGACTTCCAAATCCCTTAGGAATTTCAACTTCCTCCATTTTGCACTTTTTGGGCTAACCAAACAACATATCACAATTGTACTCCTAGGAATTTTGAGTGCATATGGGAAGTTGGTCGAACCAAAGAATACCTAAGAGTATTTAAGTAATAGGGTTAAAAAATAATCTTCATGTTTTTGGGTAATCTCTAAAATATTGTATGACAATTGTTTTTGGGTGTCGACTCTGAAAATTAAAAATTGGAAATTACTAGTGGTTTCCATATTTTTGTTTTTAATAATAAAAAAAAAATTAAAAAAAAGAACTTCATGCTAGAAAGATAGTTACTTGCTATTAAAAGTCAGAAAAGATATATATATATATATATATATATATATATTTTTTTTTTTTTTTTTTTTTTTTTTTTTTTTTTTTTTTTTTTTTTTTTTTTTATATATATATATATATAGAATTTGCTAGTTGCTACTCCCCTCTGATCCTTCTGTCATCCAGAAACAATAGATGCATGAAACCACTAGGAACTCTACTAAAATAAAGATAATACAACCCAAATACATTGGCAGTAACAAGAAATATAACCGAGGTTAAAGGTGAGTTATCAGAAGAGACGACAATGCTATTTAAACAACTGCATACCTCTATTTCAAGATTCCATTGTGTGGAACCCAGCGATTTAGCAAGATTGGCATTTTCAGTCTGCAATTGTTATCAAAAGTAGTCAGGACTAATGGTTCAGGCACATCAAAAGGAGGCATTAATGATATTAGATGTGAAATGCAAGAGAAGAAATAAAAAAAATTAACAAGGCAAATTATAGAAGACTACAGCTCACCAAATAGATCGCAATTTAGAGGAATTCTTTTACCATTTTTTATTGTAAGTTTAGCCAGTGTAAATAACCCTTCCCCCCCTCTCCTCTTTTTTGTGTGTTTAACCTCTCGGTTGTGGCTTTTTAGAAGTTTCTTCAACGAAGTAATAAATATAATATATCAGCAGCAAACTGGGGGTACCCAAATAAACGAGGACAAGTTGTCCTCGGAACAGCAAACACATTACAAATACATATCACAACTAATCAAGTTCCTTCCAGTCAAAATAAAATAAAATAGAATAATTAGTTCTTTTGATATTCCCCAACTAACTGTTAAAACGCTAAATAAAAAATTCTATCCCACAGCACCAGAGAAGAGTTATCGGTGATCAAATTAAGATCATATAACAGCCAACTGCCAAGCTCCAATTTTGATTAAATAGATGACTCAAGTTTCAAACGTTGAAGTTTTTATATAATGGGGCCTAATTTTATGGTCAATTTTTTTGGTTTTCACATTTCTTCCTCTCTCTATCTAATAGTCTAGGACATTGAGAGGCACATGAGACAGAGTACCTCATGCTTCATTCGACTATGTTGTGTGCCTTTGCTATGCCAGCTATGCACCTAGAAGGCTCAGACGCACTATTTGAAACTAAGTCTTATCATGTTTACCACAACTAAGTCTCTCCTCTCTCTCCTCCCTAGAACATGCATTTCTTCCAATTTCCCTTGCACCCGATTTCTCTATTCGTGAATTAATCCTTGTGTTTTACATGTCCAAACTAAAGACATATCCTTGAAATACTAACTACAAAAGCAATGTGCTGCAAATGCATTCATGGTCCTTCTCTACTTAGCTTAAATTCTAGCTAACACGTATTTATCATTCACTTTGAGTATGTTTGTCGTGTTTTTAGCTTCTACAAGTCATTTAATGTCATTTTGGTTATATTGTATTTGAATCCTAACTGAATTAGGATTCGCTTTCATTTTTTCTAAATGAGTTAGGGTTTGCTTTATTACTTCCTATCTGGCTTAAGATCTGCTTTTCAAGTACCAGTAGGATTAGGATTTAATTTTCTTTCCTAGTTGGCTTAGGATTTGTTTTCCAATTCCTAGTAGGATAAGGATTTGTTTAAGATGACATGGGGGTTAAGTTTCCTAGAAAGAGTCAACATTTGACTAGGTTAAACTATGATTCCAACTTGTATTAAGCCTAGTTTTCTAGTTTGTTTAAAATTTGTGTTATTTACTCTAAAGGGAATTCATTTTATGAATAAAAAATCAGATTTGAGTAAACGAAATATTGATGAGATTATGCTATCAAGGTTTGGAGAAATTAAACCTAAACTTTTATGCATCTTGAGCCAAGACTTCAAGAAATCCTTAAAATCACGACTTTTGAGAAATTTATCTGTGTGCTTTTGTTCATTTTTAATTTACTCTAACCACAAAAAAATAATATTCGGATTTCTACATTAAAATCTGGACCATACACTTAGGCTAAAATACTATCATTAGTGAGTTACACCAATAGACAGCACTAAGTCGTAGGTCCTCAAGCACAAATTCTCTTTCGACACAATTATTTCATAATAGACAAACAAGAGAGAGAATGAGGAAGGGAGAAAAAGCGCGAGACGGAAAGAGGAAAAAGAAAAAGACATTTGTATCACCTCCAATTTGGCCAGTTGTGCTAGGACCTCCATCCTTGTATGACTGTGCTTCTGCTTCTCCACTTCAGTAGCTTCCATCATTTCCATCGTCATTGCCTGAAGTTCTGAGGCCTGATATTATAAAAGGTTTAGAAATATCAGAGATGTTTAATCTTTATAAGTTTATAACCAATAGTACAAACACAATATATAGAAGTAAACTACAGATTATTCTTTCTTACTGTCTAGTACAAGCCTGCAGCAATCAACACACCAAAAAAGATGCATCAATATGGTCAATACTAGGATGCTCAAACTCGGGTATGGGTGTAGACTCGAGTATTGGTCTAAATGTTGTCAGTCAGAAAAAAATATCCATAATCGAGGACCCAGGGATATGTTTTAGAGGTGTCCAAATTTCGGATTTGGACTCGTGAACACGGGTTATTAATAAAAAAAACTACTATATACCCATTTAGAGAGAGATTTAGGATCAAATGAGAAGATTTATAAAATTAAGAAAGATAAGAAGGATTATCTATGCATATTTTGTGAATTGAATGTGCTTATTTTCTAAACTAAATGTGCAACATTTTTTTTACTCAAGAACAATGTGCATATTATTTGAACAAAATGTGCACATTTTACATAAAATTGGGAAAAAAATAAAAAATAAAAAAAAGGTGCACGTTATATATATACGATTCACTTTTGTGCAGATTTTTATAGCTAAATACGCATATTTTTTAAACAAAATGGGCAGCTTTTCCATCAAGAGTATATTATTGGAACAGAATTTGCATATCTATATCTACATTAGAAAACTAACATTTAGTTCGAAATTGAAATATGCACATTAAGCTCATAAAATATGTATATTTATACAATAAAGTTGCACATTCAACCTTTGAGTCCTTCTCTTCTAGGTGAGGAAATAAAGTACTTTAACAAAATGAAAATATACTACAATAAAAAGTCAAATGAAAGGTTGAAAAAACACTACTTGGGAAATGCAAGCTTTATTGCCCACATGAGTGAAAAAAAATAATAATAAAACAAAAATAAAAAATAAAACAAAAAAAAATAAAAAAATAAAAACCCTTAACAAATTAGGAAGTGCAGAAGACTAAGTAAAAGAACCCACTAAAGATGTCGTCATCAGCACAGGTGTTTGAGGGGTTTTAGATGCCCGAAAAGTGCCCCAACTGGTTGCCCTAACAAATGTCAAAAAAACCCTAATGTATTAATTTTAGTTTTAGAGTATCTCAACTCCAATTTCAGATCTAGGGTCGTGTTGACACAGGTAACCACTAGGGGCAATGGCAATTTTCAAGCATCACAAGGTCAATAGCTTGAACTTCTAATATACAAGTTTTTCTGGAGAATTCTTCCAAGTGGAATCCCAAACAGATCTATACTTAAACAACACACCAAGAAGGAGAGAAAAAGTGAAAACTAAATAGATAAAAAAAAATAAAAAAAAATAAAAAAAAAAAAAAAAAGAGAGAGAGAAAAACAGACAAATTGACCAAGAGAAGGAAATGTTCCAAAGAATGGCAGTGTTCCCATATATAAAAACAGTGGTGCATGTCTGTATGATTTCAGAATGAACTAACGTTATTAGTAACTTTAGCCCATCATCCTATCTCTGTTACACTATTCTGCATCATCAACACCAATTCCAATTATCTTCCGGATTGGGAAATAAGTCTTGTAAATGTGGTAATTAGAATGGCAGAGCCCTAGTCACATGCAATTTTCTGCTGGTCAGAAATAAAACAATATTTTATAATGAAAAGACAAAGTGTTTTTCGCATGTGGTTACAGTGGCCATCATTTCTCTTATAATCTTAATGCTCATTGTCTAACATAAAGGTTCTGAAGTAGCAGAGAATTTTTCCATCTATTCATCTAAATGTTAGTACCATGGACTCGAGTATGGGTCCCAAAGACTATAATCACAACTGGTATTTGGTAAGGAAAGTTCAATTCAAGTAGTTGGCACTCTTTCACTCCTTGTACACATTAAAACTCCCTGAGTGAATTTACAAGGAACCAAAGATGTATAAACATCTACTTCTAATCAATTCAAAAGCCAATACTAAGGTTAGAGAGCAATATGTTCCGCCATACAGCCCACACCAAAACTACAAGCAATATAATTAAAATTGGGTGTGAAATAACGCATTAAAACATCAAAATCTGGCCACAAAAAATAAAATAAAATAAAATAAACATGAGAAATGATTCTAAGTTCTAACCTCTTGTGCTGCTTGATTTGCTTGCTCCTTGAGTATCTTCTTGAGGCTTTGCTTCTCTCCCTCCAATCGAGCCACTATATTTTCCTGTTCCTTAATGGCCTCCAAAGCTTTTGCAGCAGCTTTTGCAGCCAAAATTTGTCTTCGTCTCTGCATCCTTTTCTCCCGCTCTTGTTCAGCCCCTGAGTCAGACGTCGAATATGAATCTGAATCCGACTCATGATTGCCACCAGAGTGAGAGACACTTTTGAAACCCCCAATACCAGTTTTCGCAATGCCTTCATCACTGCAATTCATTTCCAAAGTGGTTCTACCAACTTTTTCATCATCACAAACAGCTCTTTTCCCTTCATCAGATATCAGAACAGACACATTCTCGCTATTCCCAATAATCGGGGAATCAACCTTAACCATGGACTTGTCATAGCCTAATGACCCACCCCTTTCCCCATTCCCATTCCCATCCCCAGTCATATTTCTTTCACGCTCTACTTCATCATAGCCTTCCACCTTTATTAATCTCAAGCTCGGTTCTGATCCCTCAACAATCTTCCTATTAGATCCCAGGCTCAAACCGCCTCCTCCTCCAAGAACACCACTTCCTTTCTCACCATTCCCATCACCTTCTTTCCTCACTGTTTTCTTCACCACTTTACCATTACCCTTACCCTTCAATCCCATAATTCCAGCCTTTCCCCCATCTTTCCGTGCCCCACTAGAGTGATTCGCCTTAGTAACAACGGGTTGTTTCGGGGCATTAAGAAGTTCAGTCCAATCACTATCATTAAGAGAAGAAGAGTTGGGTTTTTTCACAACATCCTTCTTCAAATTCAGCTTGCTAACCTTATTAATTTCATCACTACTTGATTTAATTTCACCATGATTAGAATCATTGTATAATTTTTCCAAATTTTCATTATCATCAGATGTTTTCTTCTTCAATTGATCTCGCAAAGGAACAATACCACTAGATTTTTGTGAGATAATTGCATCTAAACCATCAGATTGCTTACTCTCCTCTTTACGAAGTGATTCAGCAGCTTGCTGGTCAATCTAGACCCAAGAACAAATAAAATTATAAAGGAAAAAATGAAATTAATTGCCATTGTTAACCATTTGACAGAAATTAAGTTGCGAAAGGGGAGGAGTGAGAGGGAGAACCTGTTGAAGGAGATTTTCGGCAACCTTGAGCTTGGAAGAGATCCAACCAGCCATCCTTCTTCGTAAACACCTAACACGGTGTACTGCAAAAATTGAAATTGGGAGAATTGATCATTTGATTCATTTCTCAAATTTGTTGGCTAAACGGGCCTATTAGTTAAGGAGTATTCATTACGGTTTACGGATATTTGAGCAAGCCCCAGTCAATCAGCCTGATTGACGAAAACTTGTAAATCAGGCCCTCTTGTGGCCCCTGTTATGTCATCTGAAATAATATAATAATATTTTGTACCGTCATTTCCCAAATTAAAAGAAAAAAAAAACCTACAGCTAGCCCACCACGAGCCACGACCAGGTCTCCAAAACCAGATCTACATCTAGTCAGCCACCTCTCCGACGACCACCGGCCTTCCTCTTCGTCTTCTTCTTCAACAACAATGGCGGAATGCCCCTAACGCCGCTTCGCGGCGGTAACAAAATGATACCCTAGTAGAAAAATAGTGTAAATTAGGGCCATATCAACCCCTTAGGAAAATCATCTTCTTCGAGAAGCAATTTAAACCACCTTAGGAGGTGGTGGCGGTGGTCTGTAATAGGGATTTCATGAAGGAAGAAAAGGTGGGTTGCTGTAATGGAAGAATGGAAAACGGGGGAAGAAAGGGATGAAACTTACAAAATTATCCCTAATTAAATAAGTAAAATTACCCTTATACCCCCTGATACCAACTAAGTCAATCAAGTTGATTAACTTGTATTTCCTCCGGATATTTTTCACTTTCGTTATAATTGCAATAATTTCATTTTACATTCGTTTTATTATAATAAAATGATTTATTTTTCTTTTTTGTTAAAAAAAAAAAAAAAAAAAAAACTTAAAATAGCATTATTCTGTGAAAAGGGAAAAATTAAAAAAAAATCTTTTAATAGCTTTCTAGCAAAAGAAACCCCGGTTTTTAGCATTTTGACAAAGGAAAACCCGATTGTAAATTTTTTTTGTTGAAGCCACTAATTCACATTTTTTTAAGGGAACACTAATTCACTTAATTAACCTTTAATTTATTCTAATAATCTTTTAACTCTCACTTAATCATTTTATAATTAAATTAATTTATAATAAAAAAAATTTTAAAAAAAAAAAAAAAAAAAAAACCACCCCCCTCCCCTTGCGGCAGCCCTCCTCCCCACGCCCCCTAGAACCCCCCACCCCTGGCGACCTACCTCTACCTCCACCTCCATCGCCAACGACCTACCTCCACCTCCACCTCCACCGTCGGCCGACCCCACTTTCCCCCTTACCCCTGCTGTAACTTTAATTTCCACCTCCCTTCGAAAATCTTACTCTCATTTCTCCCTCAAATACTCTCAAAATCACTGCTAAAAATTGCAAGGATCTTCTTGGAAGCTTCAAATCAAGTTCTCCCACAATCAATGTATTTTTCCTTCGATTTTACCTCATAATTTTCTCGAATTTTGCAATTATTTTTTTCGAAACCCTAGAAAAATTGATTTAGGGGTTTTCAATTTTGTGCATCTTGATTGCAATTGATGCTTGTTTTGGCTTTGATTATGTATGTATGTGATGCTAGGGTGATTTAGAAGCAAATTGCAATTGAATTGAACTTGATTTGAGCATGTTTGCGTAAATTAAAGCCAAAAATTGAAAATTGTTTGCTCTTACTTGTGGTCGCCAGTGGGGGTAAGGGGGAAAGGGAGGGTCGGCCAGCGATAGAGGTAGGTCATCGGGGTAGGGGGATTTAGGCGGCAGGTCCGATGGGGGAAGTGGGAAGGGGAGGGGTGGTTGGGGGTGTTAGTTTTTTTTTTATATAAATTTAATTTAATTATAAAATAATTAGTTGGTTAGAGGGTAATTAGAAAAAATGGAAGGAAATTAGAGAGTAATTGAGTAATTTAAAGGGTAATTAATTAAACAGGTTTCTTTTTGCAAAAACAAAATGAACTTGGTGGTTTTTTTAAACCAAAAGGCTTTTAAAAGATTTTTTTTTTTTAGCTAAATAATGCTTTTAAAAGATTTTTTCTAATAAATTTTCCTTCGTTTTATTATAATCTAACTAGTATTTAGGCTCGGACGATGCCCCGAGTTACTACGTTAATTTCATTATTGAAATCCTTATTTACATTAAATTTTGGTAGAATAACATGCAATATGGTGATAGTTTGGTGGCTAACACTTTGTTTTTAATTAAACTTAAGGTTGTGGGTTCAAATCTTATACAATCCATATTTGTAAGCACGTGAAATGAAAGACTAGATTAATTGAAGTGGGCCCCACATGGCATGTAGGCTTGTTTATGCACACCTTTTAATATATAGTATATATAATCTAAATTTGGGAGAATTGATCATTTGATCTAACTTTACTATATTATACTTCTTTCAACAACAACAACAAAAAAAAAAAAATTGGCATTTTTGAGAGCGTTAGGTGCGCCACATAAACAAAGAAATTATTTTGAAAAGTGACCGATGAGATTTAAGAATTTTCCCAGGTAAAAACAACGAATACTGATTAATTAAGATTTGAATTATATAAAAATTTAATATAAAAAAAAAAGAGATTTGTAATTTATTTAAATTAAAATTTTCAATCGCCACATAAACAAAATTAACGAATAAGGTTTGGGATTTTAAATTCAAGTGCCTCGTAAAATAAATAAAAAAAACCGAAAGATAATTTTAGTGTTAAAAATAAATAAAAAAATATCTTATTATATTAGGAATTTTATCCAAATATCCAATGAATTAGATTCGTTAATATACAAAATCTTAAATTAAATAAAAGTATTACAATTTAATTAAGAATTAAAATATAGCAAAATAATGAATGAAAAATATAAAAACTAATTGTCTATCCATAAATCTACAAGAAAAAAATAATTTACAACTTTGAATTAATTATAAAATACTCGAATGAGATTATAAATTAAAATTAATCAAATATTTTTCTAAAAAAAACTATTTTTCAATATTCATAAAAAAAATAATCACATAAATAACTATTGTTATTTTTAAAAATCATAGTGATCCACCCATCATAATAACAACGGGCTTACATCTAGTTATAACTAGGTTAGGTCTCATGCCATTCATAGTAATAACATGGACAAAATAGAACTATAACACACTTCGTTTTTATTTTCTTCTTATTTTTGTGTATAATTTAAAATCAAACATGGAACGTCACGAAATAGTCGATTAGACTATAAATATATTATAACTACTGTACGCGTCATTCAAAGCGCGATATACTTGGCAATCATAGGAAGCGGGATTTGACATTATACGATTAGGGACAAAAAAAAGTAGGGAGCCGCCAACAAGTTTTTAAGGAACTTGTAAACCATTCACGGATCATTTTAAGGCAACCATGTTGAAGAGACAACAAAAGGCAACAACGATTGACCGTTACACCCCATTCATAAACCATGATATTACTAACTCCATATGGTTCGAAACCACGAAAGGAGGATCGAGAATGATGGTACGAAGTGAGTCATGGAAGTCACTTCGTTCGTATTGGCCTCTACTTGATTCTTATTGGGAAAAGTATTTCCTGCGATCTCAAAGACATAAAAACAAAGATTTAATTTGCTCCAAACTAATATTACTAAGTTGGTTGAATATTAATGCACACATAATCTAAATATTGTGATCACTTGATTAAGCAGCAAGATTAAGAAGGAACCTAAACCAATTGTCCAAATTATCTTATTAATCGTGATTTTGAATTACATATTACCTTTAAACATGCAATATGGTGATCAATAAATACAATAGTACGACAAAAGTATTGGAAGCAAAATCATAATATTAATTAGCACAAATCAATCCCATCATATTAATAGCAAAATAAAAATAAAATAATAAGTAATTAAATAAATTAAATACTCACATTGCACTCGCTCCTTTAAATTGCTACATCATGGATAAATCGATAGTAACTTCAATAAAAATATATAATCTAAATTGAAAGAATTAAATTAAAGAGTTAAAAAAAATTAATTTCACCCTTGGGATTATACCTTAACGCCTAAGGAAAAAAAAAAGGTAGAACCTTCAGATCTTGTTTTAGCCTTTGAATTACTTGAATAGGATTAGAAATAGGAAAAAATTGCCCGGAATAATTCCACCTTTGGGGCGTCCGCCCAAAATAATCCCACCTTTGGTTTATTTTTAAAAAACCGACATTTATACCCAATCTGCTCAAAATGGTCCCGAGTGACCAGTAACCGGTTGAAGAGGTAATTTTTTTTTATTAAGTTTAATTTACACATGTAAAAACTTGATTTCTCCAAAATTAACCAAAAAAAAAAGTAAAATCAAATAAAAAAAAAAAAAAAAAAACCACCACCACCATGCCCCAAAACCACCACCCTACCCAGACCCGAAATCACCGCCACTGACGCGTCGACCGGAATCCCACTCCAGCCAACCCAACCCCAAAACCCCCTTCGAAAAATCGGAAACCCACCAAAACCCACCAAAAATCGAAAAATCGAAAACCTTGAATCGAGGTCGGGGGAGGACGGTTGGGATCGGGATCGAGGTTGGGGAGGTTAGCGCGGCTGGAAAAGGGACGAGGGACGGGAAAGGAATTTTCAAGGGTTGGGGGATGGTTTAGGGCTGCTGGTGTTTCCGTTTTCGTGGGGGAGGGAAGGGATTGGTGGTTTGGGGGGGGAGGGGGGTCAGTCGCACGCCGGACCGGCGCTGGGGTTGGGGGCTGGCTGGCCGGAGCCGCGTGGCAGGGAAGACGGTGGCTTGGGTGGTGGGTGGTTTTTTGAATATTAATTTTTTTATTTTTTTTTTAAACAAAAATTTTAACTTTTTTTAAATTTTATTTTATTTTTTTTACCAATCACATGCTGCCACGTGTCTGGTAACTTGTTATAACAAGTTACATGACCGGTTGGGACCATTTTGAGCGGACTGAGTATAACGGTCAAATTATTTAAAAATAACTCAAATGTGAGATTATTTTAGCGAACGCCCTAAAGGTGGGATTATTGCGGGCAATTTTTCCTTAGAAATAAAGCTAAGACAATAAAAATTTTACGTCGAAACTTTACGTCTAAGCCTTTTGGGTCATATAGGGATGATATATAGTTGTCGAGATCTTGAAATTGCCTCCCCAAAATCAGAAAAGATGGTGGTATTTGTAGGCTTAAAATCGAGTGGAGATAGAATTTCAAAGAAGATAGAATTTAACAAACGCGTAGCGCGGGTTAGAAGTTTCACGATTTTTGATTTT
Source organism: Chenopodium quinoa (assembly GCF_001683475.1). NCBI lineage: Eukaryota > Viridiplantae > Streptophyta > Magnoliopsida > Caryophyllales > Amaranthaceae > Chenopodium > Chenopodium quinoa. Next base: position 176,383 of record NW_018745566.1, read on the forward strand.
ATCATAACTTTTTATCCAGAATTGTTGGGTTTCGTAGAGTCCTACTCTACGCGAAAGAGAAACCCGCCCAAGACCCGCCCACTAATTAAGGCAACTAAGCACGTAATCACAAATTAACAACAATCAAGAGAGAGAAAGAAAAGACATTCATACCATTGGCGCGTGCTTCACTCGATCCCGAGCTCTTACTTCAAAACTTGAACCCCGCAAATGCGAAGGTCTCCAACGGCTCGTACCCACGAACCCGACCCGAACGGTCCTAGTCCCGAAGGTTAGTCGAGACTTGACCAATAAAAAACTAGAGTTTTACGAACTTAAGGTTTTCTCACTTTTCTAAGGAGATGCCTTTTTAGTTCCACTCAAGTGTTCTTCCCAAATCCCAAAACTTGGGTATTTATAGGGAAATGAACCTTGATTTCCCTTTCTCAATCAATGTGGGAGATTTGCAATTTTCCCCATTTTATTTTAATCAAAACAAAATAAAATTGCAATTCAATCTCCAAGTTACAAGTGGAAATAGGAGGAGAGGGAGAAGGTGAGGACCACCAAGGGAGTGGACCAACCCACCTTGCTCCCCAAGGCAAAGATCAAGCTTTGGTCCCCACTTAGCAAAACCGGACCACCAAGCCAAGTGAGGACCACCAAGGGAGTGGACCAACCCACCTTCCTAGTGACTATGGTGATGTGAGTTCAACGTTCAATGTGGGTGATCTCACTCCTTACTTGGATGATGAAATCTTGACGGCAAGCTTTTTCGAGGAAGGAGGGAATGATCCGGAATTGGATTTGGATCAAGACTCACTACAACCTAACGAGTCTAATGGTCCAATGCATGGTTCGAAGGGTCCAATGACACGTGCCAAGGTTCAAAAAAATCAAGTCCCTTTGGTCCATGGTTTGTTCATTCAAGGGTCCAAGTTCTATCAAGATTCACGCATAGGCTTTGCCATAGCTTCATCTCCATTCAAGTCTTGCGTGACTTGGGTAGAATATTAGTCAAGGCTTGCTTGCCTTGGATGCTTGGGCGTGACTTCAAGCATAGAAGAAGGAATATGCTCCTTCTTATTTCAGTTCACAAGGCAAGATAAATGAAGGCTCCCAACAAGGCAATCAAGGAGAAGTTACACGGCTTCAATGAGGCGTTTATGAGGGAGGTTACACGCCCCTTGGATGCTTCTTTTGAAGTTTGAAATTCCTTAGTTTAAATGCTTGTCTTTAGTCTTGTTTTAATGTTTATTTTTTTCTGTTTAGTTATGCTTTAAAGTCGTAATTACGTAGTATAATAAGTGGAGCTAAAAACCGCAAGACGTTGGAAGTAGTCTGGCCAGAGGAATTTGCAGCGGTTTTTACGGTAACCGCTGCCTAATCAGTGCTTTTGGAAGCGGGTCTTCCGCATAACCGCTGCCTATTAAATGCAGCTGTTTGAGGACCTTTTGAAGCCTTCAATGTGAAGCCATCTCATGGACGTTTCCTACTTGAGATTGATGTATTTGGACAGCTTTTGGTGTGCTCATTAGCTAGTTTAATTAATTAAGACTACTTAGCTTAGTAATGTAAGTAGCTTCCTTAGCCTATAAAAGGAAGTTTTATTCTAGTTTGTAATCATCCAACTTTTAATGAATTACAACAAATTGAAATATACTTTGAGTATTTCCTTATATTTAACTTGTGGACTCAAGTTAGCTTGAACTCGTGGACTCGGGTTTGTGAAGTTCACTCGGAGTGTTCGGGGTGAACTTATTTTACCGTGGCTAGTAGAGTGAGTGTTCAACTCTAGCAATACCTAACTACTTTAGTTCATTTACGTGAGCCTAGAACTAATATCTTACTAAACCGAAACACATATCCAAACACAGAACCCCTTCAACCCCTAGCCTAAACACTTGATCCTAACCAAGCTACTTAACCAAGACTTAGTTTCCGCATCACTAGCACTCACATGGCTAGGCCAATGCGAGGCTACGGCTAGGCTCGAACTTGTAACTTGATTGATTTCACGTCTCGTCGAATTCTAAATTCGACTCGACTTGCAACGCTCGGTCTCGATGCTCTAAGCTTGATATCCGACGTCTTTGTTCGTAAAACTCTGACGACTCATCAAATCCTTCGGATTGATTCGTCATCTCGGATCGGTTGTTTGATTGGGTTCGACCCGAAGGGTTCAGTCAAGATTAAGCTGTAATATTAATTGTACATTAATATTACTGATCGGAAGCGGCCTCCACCTAGGCATTCCAATCACTTGACCTTACTGAAGAATTAGCTTTCTAATAATTCTGAACCCTCTACCAGAATAATACACTTGTTGGAAAGACACCATTCCTTTCAATCTCCCACTTGTCCTTCCGGACAAGTGCACAATTTGTGTATAGCCATTTTCCTATGTCGCTTAATGTCTCTTCATGAACTATAAGGTAAGATTCTTTGTCATCCTTATTACGTCCAAAAGTGTTTTGCGATTCCCGAGTTTGACTGTCAATAAACAAATGATTTCTAAAATCCATCTGAGCACGGCCATGCATTTTTACAGTCTCGCTCTTCGAGAGGCCTTGTTAACAACAAAGACATATTCCCTATTGTTAATAGGGGGACATTCCCTGTCTTGTACTGTAAGCTTCCCTTACTAAGAGGACCTAGTCGCCTGAGTGTTGCCGTTATAATCCCCATTTACGACAGACGTTTGACAACATCGAAATGACTAGTACTCAAACAAGAGAACTTGCAATACTCATGGTCTAGGAAAAAGGTTCCGATAGCTATAATGAGAAATATACTTATGACGATTTGATATCTCTTAAAGTATTCTCAAAGGTCTATCCGGCACAGTTCCAAACTAGTACCTGTGCAAATGATTTATTACTATCATGTCCTTGTAGCACAAGAAACGGTGCTATAAATCATACTACTCACTAATCTCAAGTGGTCATTAATCGTCCACCGTTTAAATCACATCGATTAGGGATAATTTTCGATTAAAATATTCAATGTTCACTTAGCAGGTGTTTCTTTATCCAAGAAATGGTCTTGATACCCTGTTTTGAATATTCTAGAAATCGAATGGACTCATTATTTAACTCTAAACCACAATTAAATAGATATGGAGTAATCATAAATTTGTAGAAAATTTAATTGCTTTAAAATTGAATGGTTCAACATAATGTTTTACATTAAGACATCGAGTTTAATTAAAATACCTATACAGGGAAATCAAAGTCAATCTCCAATATGCTTGATTCCCATTGCCTCAACGTGCTTGTTGTGCTTCACTTGAGACAAAGGTTTAATCAGAGGATCGGCTACATTGTCGTCCATTCTAATCTTACAAATTCTGATTTCACCCTCGGATTTCCATTCCCTTATCATGTGAAATCGCCGCTTGACATGTTTGACCTTCTGATGTTCCCTTGGCTCCCTATCCTGAGCAATAGCTCCATTGTTATCACAATAGAGGTCTATTGGACCCTTAATTGAGGGTACAACACCAAGTTCACCAATGAACTTACGTTTCCAAACTGCCTCCTTCGCTGCTTCCGAAGCTGCCAAGTATTCGGCTTCAGTTTTAGAATTTGCAGTGGTGCTCTGCTTAGCACTCTTCCAACTAAAAACTCCTCCATTAAGGCAGAATATGTACCTCGACTGCGACTTGGAGTCGTCTCTATCAGTCTGGAAACTCGCGTCAGTATAACCTTCATCAACCAAATCATTACAGCCATTATAGACCAGGAATTTATCCTTGTTCCTTTTCAGGTACTTTAGGATATTCTTGGCCGCAGTCCAATGCGCCTCTCCTAGGTCTGATTGGTAACGGCTCGTAGCACTCAAGGAATACGATACATCCGGCCTAGTACATATCATGGCATACATGATCGATCCAATAAGCGAAGCATATGGAATCTGACTCATTCTCTCTCGCTCATTAGGTGTCTGTGGACACTGTTTCTTGCTGAGAGTTATGCCATGGGACATGGGTAGGTGCCCTTTCTTGGCCCCTTCCATGTTGAATCATGCTAGTACCTTATCTATATAAGTACTTTAGCTCAATCCAATCATCCTCTTAGATCTATCCCTATAGATCTTGATGCCCAATATGTATTGTGCCTCTCCCAAGTCCTTCATTGAAAAGCACTTTCCCATCCAACCCTTTACGGACTCCAACAGTTTGGTGTTGTTTCCAATGAGTAATATGTCATCGACATATAAGACTAGGAATGCGATGTCACTCCCACTGACCTTCTTATAGACACAAGACTCATCTAGATTCTTGATAAAACCAAACTTACTGATGGCTTCATCGAATCGCAGATTCCAACTTCTGCTTGCCTGCTTTAGTCCATAAATGGACTTCTTAAGCTTGCATACCTTCCCGGCATTGCTTGGATCAACAAAACCTTCCGGTTGTGTCATATACACAGTTTCTTTCTAAATCCCATTAAGGAAGGCGGTTTTGACATCCATTTTCCATATTTCATAATCGTAATATGCAGCAATCGCTAGGATGATCCGGATGGACTTAAGCATTGCAACTGGAGAAAAGGTTTCATCATAATCAACTCCGTGAATTTGCCTGTAACCTTTTGTCACCAGTCTAGCTTTGTATATAGATACATTTCCATCTTTGTCTGTTTACAATTTGAAAATCCATTTGCAACCGATAGGTGTGTAACCTTCGGGCAATTTAACCAAATCCTAGACTTGATTTTCAGACATGGAGTCCATCTCGGATTTCATGGCCTCTTGCCATTTTGCAGAGTCGGGGCTCGTCATAGCTTGTTTGTATGTCGCTGGCTCATCTCCATCCATAACTAGGATGTCTTGATCTTCGGTTAAGACAATACCAAGGTATCTGTCTGGTTGAGATCTTAGCCGTTGCGACCTACGCAGGGTAATAGGTTGAGCATTTGCATTGTCGGTTTAACTCTGACCAATGGCAACAACTGCTTCCAAAGCACTTTGATTGTCAGTTTTGTCATGTTGACTTTGTTGCTCTACCTCTCGAACTTCGTCGAGGTCGATTTTTCTCCCACTTGTCATTTTGGAAAGGTGTTCCTTCTCCAAAAAGACACCATGACAAGCAACAATCACTTTGTTCTCGGATTTATTGTAGAAGTAATACCCCTTGGTTTCTTTTGGGTAGCCCACAAAGAAACACTTGTCTGATTTTGGGTGAAGTTTGTTAGAAATTAATCTCTCGACATATGCTTCGCAACCCCAAATCTTAAGAAAAGACAACCTTGGAGGTTTCTTCATCCATAATTCATATGGAGTCTTTTCAACAGCTTTTGACGGAGCGCGGTTCAGTGTTAGTGCCGCAATTAGAAGTGCGTGTCCCCAAAAAGAGAACGGAAGTTTACTAAGACCCATCATTAATCGAACCATGTCTAAGAAGCTTCGATTCCTCCGTTCGGATACTCCGTTCCATTGTGGAGTTCCGGGAGGTGTTAACTCTGAAAGAATACCATTTTCTTTCAAGTGATCGTCGAATTCATGGCTCAAATACTTGCCACCTCGATCCGATTGAAGTGATTTTATTTTCTTGCCAAGTTAATTTTCAACTTCACTCTGAAGATTCAGATTTGTTCGACATAAGGTAGACATAACCATACCTACTATAGTCGTCGGTGAAGGTAATGAAATATCGATAACCTTGCCTTGCGGGTGTACTAGCTCATTGGTCCACATACATCCGTATGTATTAGACCCAATAAGTCACTTGCCCTTTCTCCCAACTTGTAGAATGGCTGCTTTATCATCTTGCCTAATAGACATCCTTCGCAATTTTCAAAGGACTCCAAGTCGAATGAGTCAAGAACACCTTCTTGAAGAAGTTTCTTGATGCGTTTGATGTTAATGTGGCCAAGACGACAATGCCACAAGTAGGTTTGATTTGACTCGATGGTCTTAGCCCTTTTGGCGGTATCATCAATGTTATAAACTTGTTTGTCTAGAGAAAGCACATAAAGACCATTTTCTGAATATGCTTTACCATATAAAACATTATCGAAATAAAATGAACAACTATTGTTCTTAATTCGAAATTCAAAACCTTTGGCGTCCAACGCCGAAATTGAAATAATGTTTTTGGTAACTCTAGGAACATGATAGCAATTGTTAAGTTCTAAAATAAGCCCAAAGACAAACTGAGAGTTCTAACGGATACGTCAGACATCCTTGCTTCATTGCTGACCAGAAGCTCGACCTCTCCCTTCTCTAGCCTCCTATTTATCCTTAGTCCCTGAGCATTGGAACAAAGGTGTGAGCCACATCCGATATCTAATTCCCATGATGTTTTGCTAGCAAAGTTTAAGTCTACAACAAAAATACCCGGTGAAGAAGCAACGGTGCCATTCTGCTTATCTTCCTTGAATTTGAGGCAATCTCGCTTCCAATGTCCCTTCTTCTTGCAATAAAAACATTCGAAATCGGATTTAGAAGAGGCTACCTTCTTGTCCTTGCCACTCTTAGCAGCACTTGACTTAGGCGGAAAATTCTTCTTCTTTTTCCCTTTAAAGATTCTCTTCTTGCCCGAGCGCATGAATGGCTTACCCTTTATCACCATGAGCATGTCATGCTTTCCTTCATCTTTGAGGGTTTGCTCGGCCTGCTTCAACATACCATGAAGCTCGGTGAGAGTTTTCTCCATGCTGTGCATATTATAGTTCATCTTGAACTGATCATAGCCTTTGTGCAGCTAGTGGAGAATGATGTCAATTGCCATCTCGGTTGAATACCCAGCATCGAGCCTTTTCATGTTCTCAAATAATCCAATCATTTTAAGAACATGCAGGCTGACTGGCTCTCCTTTCTTGAGCTTGCTCTCAAGGACCTGCCTGTGGGTTTCGAACCTTTCAGTTCGGGCCTGCTCTTGAAACATATTCTGAAGTTCAGAAATGATCTCAAAAGTCGTCTCCTTTTCAAAGAGAGTTCTCCTGAGTTCTTCTTCCCATTCTTCAAGGTTTGTTAAGTTAAGCTTGATAGCTAACTTTTCGGGGAGTTTCGGGCACATTTGGTCGTTGTTTGAGTTACTAGCAGACATGATTCTACAATTGAAAGAATTTGAAATGAAAAACCATTCATAAACCAATAAGTTTGAAATTTAAAGCGTTCATGCAAATTTTCAATCTTATTGAGCATTTTATCCACGCATTAACATTAAGTCCCTTTTAGACGAGAATAAAATGATTCCAAGATCCCAAAAATCAAAAAGTGATTAAGCATGCTTTGGCTTGTCATAACACTTAAAATTTAAAGCTACTCTTGGTTCGATAAAATGTCGCATCTAATTCTTTCTTGACATTTTATCTCCATTGCCACGACATCTAAGGGCTCCTTACCGATATCGTTGAGCTTAACCAAGACAACTTGTATACCTAGTATACCTTACGTTCCTAGGGAAGTAGTGATGCCTCGCTTTGGGTAGCCCATCACATACGCGCATTAGTTCGGTAAGTGTTGTTCTTGGAATGACATATTTTAGCTCAATATTTTAGGGACATAGGGTTTCCATGTTGGTTGATTTAAGTGAACTTAATTAATCATTGCAACATATGAAATCCTAAACATGCATCTAACATATCATTCACATATATAAGTACAATTATATATAGAAAATATGAAATAAGATGCATTTGGAAACTAGCATGACTCCTTGAAATCTTCAAATCTTCAAGAGTCTTCGAGGCACCATCTTGGCTCGTCTTCATAGAAACGCCGTCTTGAGCATCCCCGCCAAAAAGAAATTACTAGCTACTACGACTAGTATAAATCTAAATATTAAGGTACAAAAATACGCAACGGTACGCAGACCGTATTTAGATTTACAAAAATACTTAACGGATCGCAGCCCGTATTTACTATCCTAATCGGGCCCCACTAGTTGCCATTTTCATGAAACCTGTGAAACAATATATATTCCATTCATCCATTCACTATATGTGAATGGCCCATGCATTTGACAACGAAAACAAGTAACAATGCATAACGCGCGCGAACTAGTAACTAACTTAGGTGGTTAATCCAATTAACGCGCCTAATTAAAACTAGTCAAAGTTGTTTAACATTTTATGTGATTAAGACGCAATTAGTTCATGCAATTATCGAAGCTCCCACTAAATTCCGCATCCAACTTAATTAATCCAATTAATTAAGGCGGTTAACCCAAATTTTGTCAAAATTAAAATTTTGCAAAAGCCGGAAAAACCGAGGCCTAGCCTCGTTAAAAAATTAAATAAAATTAAAATGGCAAAAATTTTGCAAAACCCGATAACCCAATTCAAGCAAGAAATCGACCCATCCAAAATTTGTGGGATGCGCACCATGGCTGCCTAGTAGCACTTGGGAGTTGCGGCTGCATGTGCTAGGTGCTGGCATGCTTGCCCAACAACGCATGCCACACTTGCTGGCACCAGCAGCTTGCTACGCATGCTAGCTGGTTGCTAGCGTTGGCAGGCGTATGGCTAGCTTGTTGGGGCTTGCTGCCTCGCTGCCCGGCAGCACGCACAAGCATGGCCAGCAGCCATCTAACACGCACCAAGCACACAACAACGCACACAAGACCAGCCACATAGCAGCAGCTGCATTTCGAGGTGGAGCACCCTTATGCGCACCTAAGGTAGCCACATGTGGGCCGCATGAGCAGCCCGGCTAACCTTGGTGGCGCTTGGGTGTTTTTGCCTCGATTTGCATGCCTTTTCCCGGGATTTTAATCCCGTTATACGTGTGACGTAAAATTAATTCTAAATTTATTTTAAAATCAATTTAGGGCAAAAATGAAAATAAAACAAGTCCAACTTAATTAAATTCAATTTTAATGGTGCACAAGCCTAAATTATTCAAGAATCATTCTTAAAACAATTTAGGTCTTTCTTTATGCTACAAAAATGGAAGGGCTACACTAATAATTAATTCAACTAAATATAAATTGATAATGAGATTTGACAAAAGTAATGGGGTTGGAAAAATAAACCCATTCATCCAATGAAAATTTTCCAACTTTAACTTGTGTATAAATGAAAAAAATAATTACATCTTCCAATATGAATATTTAATCAAAATTCAATCACAAATTTTGAACTTTAAGGACTTTAATCAACTTAAAGTGATTAAATCCAAAATTTGTTCAACATGGAATTTAGAAATCAAAGTTCCAACCAATTAAACAATTGAAGATTGGATCTTTGAAATATTAGGACTTCAAAAATTGCAAGTTCACCATAAACATTCACACTTGAAGCAATTTATTTGCAACAATGTAGAAAAATTCAAGTTTATGTGAAAAATGAACACACCAAATTAAGCACCAATTATGACTTCATAAACATGCTTAATGAGGTTTATAATTGCAGTAGATTAGGGATGCAACCATATCATACATTTAATCTACCCTTAACATGCTATAATTAATCAAGGTTTAAAGATTTAAATTTTTTCGTCAAAAACAAAAAACCCTTGAAAAACATATTTCTAGGTGGATTTTGGCTTCTGGACAACCCTACAAGGATCAAAAACGATTTAGAACATCGATTCCACCCAAAAATCACTATTTTTGAGTTAAAATCTGGGTTCGTTAGCCAAATTAGTAAAAATACGACATTAAAACTAATTAAAACGAGTTTCTAATCTAATTAGAAAACAAAACCAGAAATTTAAATCCATTTTAAATCCCCTTGATTAATTATTAGTCATAATAATTAAAGTGAGTGCGGCTCCGATACCGCTGTTGGGTTTCGTAGAGTCCGACTCTACGCGGAAGAGAAACTCGCCCAAGACCCGCCCACTAATTAAGGCAACTAAGCATGTAATCACAAATTAAACAACAATTAAGAGAGAGAAAGAAAAGACATTCATACCATTGGCACGTGCTTCGCTCGATCCCGAGCTCTTACTTCAAAACTTGAACCCCGCAAATGCGAAGGTCTCCAACGGCTCGTACCCACGAACCCGACCCGAACGGTCCTAGTCCTGAAGGTTAGTCGGGACTTGACCAATAAAAAACTAGAGTTTTACGAACTTAAGGTTTTCTCACTTTTCTAAGGAGATGCCTTTTTAGTTCCACTCAAGTGTGCTTCCCAAATCCCAAAACTTGGGTATTTATAGGGAAATGAACCTTGATTTCCCATTCACAATCAATGTGGGAGATTTGCAATTTTCCCCATTTTATTTTAATCAAAACAAAATAAAATTGCAATTCAATCTCCAAGTTACAAGTGGCAATAGGAGGAGAGGGAGAAGGTGAGGACCACCAAGGGAGTGGACCAACCCACCTTGCTCCCCAAGGCAAAGACCAAGCTTTGGTCCCCACTTAGCAAACCCGGACCACCAAGCCAAGTGGCTGGTTGGCAGCCTGCCTTGGCTGCCAAGGATGCCAGCTGGCGCCTAGCACCAAGACTGGGTAGCCTGGCCAGCCAGCCAACACACACACACAGCCAGCCGCAATGCATGCGCAGCCAGCCAGTGCATGCGTGCTGCTAGCGAGCCACGCATGCTGGGTTGATGCCTATGCGCTGCTAGCTAGGCTGCTGCTTGGTCCGTCAATGCTGGGCGCTGCTATGCGAAGCACACGCACATCCCAGCATGCCCAGCACACTGCTGGCTGGTGCGCGGTGCTATGCGATGCTGCTGCTAGCAATGCACCAGCGCCAGGCCCTAGCATGCTGCTTGGTGCGTGCCATTGCCCAGCACCATGCATCGCCTAGCATGCCTAGCACGCTGCTATGCGATGCTGGCGCTTGGTGCATGGCAGCGATGGCTGGGCGCCTAACATGCTAGCACGCACGCAAGGCTGCAATGCTTGCGATGGCTAGTAGCATGCATGGCCCTAGCACACCTAGCATGCTAGGCTTGCGGCTATCATTGCGAGGGACCTTGCCTGGCCTAGCACTCACATGGCTAGGCCAATGCGAGGCTATGGGTAGGCTCGAACTTGTAACTTCATTAATTTCACGTCTTGTCGAATTCTTAATTTGACTCGACTTGCAACGCTCGGTCTCGACGCTCTAAGCTCGATATCTGACGTCTTTGTTCGTAAAACTCTGATGACTCATCAAATCCTTCGGATTGATTCGTCGTCTTGGATCGGTTGTTCGATTGGGTTCGACCCGAAGGGTTCAGTCAAGATTAAGCTGTAATATTAATTGTACATTAATATTACTGATCGGAAGCGGCCTCCACCTAGGCATTCCGATCACTTGACCTTACTGAAGAATTAGCTTTCTAATAATTCTGAACCCTCTATCGGAATAATACACTTGTTGGAAGGACATCATTCCTTTCAAGAACTTGAAAAAAGATAAATAATATAGTGTTGGAAAGAACTAGATGTCTACTTTCCAACCTAATTAGAATCAAATTGATATCTTTTGTAGAATAAAAGATATGACCGAAATAGTGGGACGGTGTCAATTTTTTTTATAGAGTTTAGTATTTGATCATATCTTATTCGTTTTAAATCAGAATTGGGATTATTATATGTCATTGGAAATTTTATTTCAAGGGCTATACAGAAAAGTATAATTTGGATAAAAATTATGAGACACGAAAATCAGAATAGCTCGGTTTTGGGCTGCAGTTACGAAAAGATCGAGGAAATTGGATGAAGGTTTATAGATTTTGGGCTACAAAAAAAGAGTTTGGGTTATTAAAATAGCTAAAATGTCTTAGAAAATAATATTGGGCTAGAACAAAAGGTGTATTGAAGTAATTCTTAGATCTATCGCACGAACCGGACCAAATAAGGCAATGAAAGTTGTTTCGTCATCGGGCTTTGGTTGGGGAGACATTTTTAGGTGTCTACAACTACATCTTATCGATATGGGTGTTTACAAAATTGAGTATCATTTTCCTTTTTATCAGCCAAATAAGTATTTTAAAATTATGTATTACACCGAATGTATAGGAATAATGACTCCGTTTTATTGATATTTGGTCAATTTTTTTCCTAATAAAATGTAATAATTCAAAAAAGGATGAAATTTTAATTTATCAAAATTGTCTTACTATGTACATGATTTCATAACGTGCATACTAGTTATAACAGGTGAGTAGTGCTGGGAGTGCGCGCGAGCTAATGCGTGTGAGGGCCACATACTTAGTTGGTGCATGCGCACATACCTCCTCGTGCATGTGCATCATTGCTGCTAGGCCTGACGCTTTCTCGAAGTATATATAAGCCTTGAATTTTCTATTTTTAGGGGGTATGACTTTTTTAGCTAGTACAATTTTGACTTTTCAAATTTAGTGAGGGAAATTAGAGTGAGAAAGACTTGGATACTTGATTTGTACTTCAAATTTGCTTCAATCAAGCTTGGATTTCAATTCATCAATATTAATTAGTGTGATCTTTTCCCCTTAATTCTAATCTTCTTGTTTAAATTTCCTGCTTAATCTTGATTGAATGATTATTTGGTTTAGTTTTGATTGAATATTAATTAGTTGCTTGATTAATTGATTTTCTCTTTGATTGAATGATGATAATGATGATGATGATGATGATGATTAGATTAGCTTTAGTTTTCCAATTAATCATGCTTAGTAAGTAGATCTTTAGCTAGGGTGTGGTAAAGCATGTATGATTAATGGCTTGCTTCTAATTTGGGGATTTAGGTTAATTGATTATTGAGATTAAATTGATTATTGGAAGTTTGCATGTGTTTAGTTTGATTAGGCCTTGATGACTAAACTAGTGACAGGCTAAAGTCGTATCACCTAATCAAAAGTAATTCCTAAAACCACCAACTAAAATAGATAGGGAAGCAGAGTCGTATCCACAGGGAAACAATGTTCTTTTT